>NC_056732.1:1104282112-1104379612 GCF_019279795.1 Protopterus annectens
TTCTTAATTGCCAAGAAATCTTTAAACTTGAAAATACTTATTATGTACTCCTCCCAACTCTGTGATAAAGTGAACAAATTCAAGTATGTGTCATCATGCAGTCCCTGCAGATCCACCCCCACCAGCCTCCCAACAGCACAATACCATAAGAAAAACCTGGAACAAAGCAGTGATCCACTCAATGACTAAATCCACTTCAAGTATTCTAAAACAGAACCACACAAAGCCACCCCAACAAGGACCATTCAAAATTTCAGCACAAAGGGTACAAAGACTAGCTGCATTTTTAGCTGTTTTTGTTCCACTCAAAAAAGATAAATTACTACCAAAATCCATAAATAAAACAAAAAGGTATACATAAAGTCTAAGGAAAGGACTAACTATCCAACCCCAGCATCCAAGGAACAACACATTATTGTAAATATTAGAGAGTCGTGGCCTAGCTTTGCAGCACAATCTCAAAATGTTAGATGTTCAAAGTGAAAAATACAATATAATTGCCAATATACCAGGACCACACACGGATTTGCTAGTCAGTAATGTACAACTGCCTGCAGCAATGCTCAGATAATAACCAATGGTAAAAAGAATTTTACAAACCCTGAAAAACAAACAGTTAGCCATGTTTCCAAATACATAGAAAATGGAAAGCTGAATATTTAACTACGATACAAAAGGCTCAACTTTTTCTTGTCCTATCCTCCACCACTGACCTTCCTTCTTTGTCCTCCACTAGCCTACTGGTTCACTCCTCTTTGAAGCAGAGAGAACCCCTCCTTGCCCTTAATAACAGGGCAGTCTTCCCTCTTCAGGAATGGTACCTTTAGCAGCAATGGCCACCACTCAGTAGAAACAAAAGCTAAAGAAGATATTAATTTGCAGCCAGGTTAGGGATTTTATTTTATGCAAAGAAATGACATTTGGAATGGGAAATAACCACTCCTAACTAGGAGGGAAGCATGGAATCATGTAAATTCATGCAAATCACACATGCTCCCACCACATAGCATCACCCTCACCACCACCACAGTATCCAGAAAGGAGGTACCCAGTTTAAGAGAAAAAAAATGATCCTCCTTTATTAAAGCTGGCCTTCCACTACTCATCACCAGCTAATCTAGGCTTACCAAGGGCACAGTAATTAGTGATAACCAAAGTGCATAAATGCAGAACAAGAAAAACTGCAAGCATGTAAATATCTCAACATATCCTTGTCCTGCCTACATCTAGCTTACATGCATGCAAAATACAAGGACTAACTACCACCATAGGAATGTATGGCTAGCCTTTAGGATCCTCATAGATCAAAAGCCTAGTAAGTACTTATGGACCAATGTAAGCAAAATAGAAAAAAAAAAAAGGATTCATAAAATACAGCCTGCACAGCTCCTCAAAAGGTTACCTTTTTAGGAGCAGGAAAAATTAAGGACTGTAAAGAACAAGCACTGTTAAAGGGCACACAAACCGTACCAAACTGCATACCATTTCATGGGCAGTATTAGTCAATCTTGGTTTCCCATATTCAAAAAGTACAGTTTTGTACCTACCATAAATGTAGATGTCCGATAGGTATGCATCTGCAGTCCGAAACAGAGACACTCGCGGTTGGCCTAACCATGGTTTCAGCCGAAACCGCGGCCCGCGAGTGTCGGTCCTTTTCCTTGCGCTTTTTAGCTAATTGAGTAGTCGGAGTTTCCGATGGCATTTTGTATGCAAAAGCGGGACCAAAAAACTCCTCTGCAAACTCCGACCGACGTCTAAGAGTCCGTCGGTTGAAGGAAGCACAGGCTAGACAAGCTGATACGTCGTGGTCTGGGCCTAAGCAAGGAAGGCAGTAAGAGTGGAAATCCTTATGAGGTATTTGTTTCCCACAAGTTAAACAATTATTTACTTTGTCTGACATCGGCTGAGGCAAGAAAGAGTCCCCAACGGGGTACTTAGCTTTTTAGAAGTCTTCGGTAGTAGAAATCTCTGGATCTGACCGACTGGCACTTGCGAACAGCTTCTGCTTCGGGCACCGCGCGGCAAGACAGACTGAGGAAAATGGCGTCGGCTGATGCCTTTATACCCAATAAACAGTAGCTATGACGTCGGGTGAAGTGCGACATCAGCCGAGGCCAGACCCAGACTTTGGAATCCGGCTGGCCGAAGGGCTGCCTGAGGCAGGACAACCCATATGTTAGGACTGCAGATGCATCCTTGAAGGACATCCATGGAAAGTTAGGGGTCTCTCAGAGGTAGTACCTCATACTGAAAGTTCCACTAAACAGCCCAGCCCCCTTGGCAAAGGTGGATGAAGCACTGGTTATTACCCAGAAGACCAACATTTTGTTACCAGCACAGGTATGGAAGGGGCTAGGTACGATGAAAGAACAGAAATGGTATCCTACACCAGCATGCACATGTAGGGAGGGAGACTGTATGGTCAAGCCACACTGCAAACAACTAATGCAAAGTAGGTGACCACTGTGAAAATAAACCAGAGCAATAGACTTGGAGGTGATGAACATCATTCTGCACTGAGGTAGCCACTAAAAGTCAGCAAGCCTTGTAATGGAGAGGTTAGAAGGGCGGAGTCTGAAGTCTCTTGAGCCTAGTACACTGGCATACTTCCTAATGCCAGACTCATACCCCCAGGGAATGAATGAGCCAGAGGACTCTTGGCTAGTTTGGTTCTGCCTGCCTAACTCATGGCAGAGCAAATTAAGCCACTGGGTAAGGTTCCACAGACGGATTAAAAAAAAATAACTAGATTTGATTGGAGAAGTAGTTCTTTCATTTTGTGATACTCACTTTATCGAGTCCTTAAGTCATGGAAAGTCAGTTGGTACAAGACCGAGAAATTACTCCTAGAGAGGACAGATGGTTATCACTGGCCACACAAACACACACCAAGTACACCTACAGGCAAGCCGGACAGCCAGCCTAGAATATTGAAGAAAACCAAAGCACCTAATAAAAATCCTCTCTATACAGAGAAAATATGCAAACTTATAGTAAAACTACAAAAAACTACCAGCAGGATGTGAACAATCCAAAGAACACCAATTTTTATTCAAAAATATTAAGCGCTTTCCTCTCTATTACAAAGACTTCCTCAGAACAAAGAAACCACAATAACCCAACCAAATAAATAGCCACCCCTAATCAATCAATTAACATTTGCATAATAAATTAAAAGCAATATCAGCAAATGTAAAATTATTGGACAATTAAAGACAAAAATTCCCAAGGGAACTTAAAAAAAACTTGTTACATAAACACTAAATGCATTTGACACAACTTTTCAGTAAAGAAAAAATATATCTGTTAAAATCACATTAAAAACATATTGAAGACGCATTCAGAATAACTTAAAAGTGCTTTTCATTGATTTAATGGCATCAATGATTAAATACAACAAAATTAAAATGGAAAAAATCACTAGCGATCTTGATGAATTAGATCAGTCTGTCAAGGCTGATCGTGACTTCAATTTAAGTCAAAATTTGTGCTTATATCAAAATCTTCATGTTCAGGTCAATAGTGTTTGTAATTCTATATTTGCCCGCAAAGAAAACAAACTCAAGAGAGACACTAATGAGTATCAATTTGATAGAGTTTATCCACTTTCGAGAGGGCACGAACAGGTGTGTGGTGACGAGTTAAGTAATGAAAAGGAAGTGACGAATGATACTGCGAACTTCCATGAAGGGCGTAATCAACGTTTGTATTCATCAACCGGTAATGAGGATGAGGTTAGGCCTTCTGACCGTTTGCGGGACAAACTGGTTCCTTCCATTTCATCTTTTTCGGGAAAGGTCGGCAGCAATTTGTGACTCAGGGAGCGAGGTCCAAGGGCTCCAGGACAAAAAATACTTAGTTGGGGTCGAGATACTGACCACCCTGGTAAAATCCAACTGTGTGGAGCAAGTAAGTTTGTTTTTTGGTCCTGTTGTTTCTGATGACTTCACCAAAACTAACGATGATGGCGTTATACATTTTGACCGAAGTTAGTCTATTGTATTCCGCTCGACAATGGTTATTTGACTTCTGGAGTAGGGCATAATGGGTCTCTGGCAGCTGTTACTATTGATAACATTTTGGTTAATGAAGAGCCAAATATGGATAACGAGACAAATTTAGGTTTGCTGACGGACTTAACGTGTCATACTGAATGTGGTTATTGTAGTTTAGTAAAAAAGAACATTATTTGTAACAATGCTAATGTAGTTGAATGTACATCAAATGTGTTAACTTCTGTTGTAATTAATGATGACCAGATTTATGAAGTTGTGGGCTTGAACAGTCACTACAATAATGGTGGGACCATGTTAGACATTTTAGTACAATATCTTGACAACCAGGAACAACACATTGATGGGGTAGGGCCTGATATAGTAGTCAATAGTCAGGGTGATTTTAAGATTTACAACTATTCGAGGTTGGCCATAAATAAAAAGCATGCTGATTTTTTGGCTAAGGGATTCACTTTCGTTCCATGCAGAACTGGAAACCTGGTAGAATCCCTTATTGATCTGAAGAGATTTACTAGAAAATTAAATTTAAAAGTATGGTTCAACCAAGAAACTAACGTGGAATGTCATTCTAGGGAAACATGTAAAAAACCCAGTACCTTTAACCCTCCCTTAAACAAAACAGTTGAATTATTTGAAAGAATGTGTGAAAAAGAAATAAGGAAAAATTATATTTACAATGGAATGGGTGATTATTCAAATTTGACTGGGGAAGAAAAACAGATTATGTTGGAATTGATTAAAGACCCTATGGTCAGGTTTATGAAACCTGACAAGGGTAATGGAGTGGTAATTATGGATAGGGGAGACTATCTAGATGGCATGAACAACATTTTGCTTCACGATGCTTATGAGGAAAGTTCCCTTAATGAGATTATGGTGGCATATAGGATGACAGACTTGGCACTTGATGATATGGTGTATCAAGCCCAAATAGATTTGGATGAATATCACTTTCTTAAAAATGAATTTCCTAGGGTGCCAAATATTTTTGGCATCCCAACAATCCACAAAGGGCTTGTTAATCCAAAATTCAGACCCATTGCCAATGGTAAAAGTTGTAAAATATATTTTATTGCCAAGTATTTAGACCATGAAATGCAGAAAACTCTTGGTTCTTTTGGATATATTAGTAACAATACTTGACAATTTTTAGACAACCTCAATAGGATTGTGCCAGTGAAGGGGAGGATCATGGTTTCTGTTGATGTGGTGAATTTGTTCACTGTAATTCTCCATGATATAGGATTCCATTGGTTAGAGCAGCAGCTTCATAAGACAAATATTTTTTATTCAAGATGAAATCAATAAAATTAGTACAGTTATGGAACTGGTTTTGAAGAATAAATATATCTGGTTTGAAGGGCAGTATTACAAACAAGTGAAAGGTGTAGCAATGGGGGCTGCTTGTGCCCCCAATTTTGCTAATCTCATCATGTCTTATTGGGAACAGGAGTACTTGTTTAGCAGTCGTTACATTTCCAATATTGTACATTACACCCACTTCCTGGATGATTTGTTTCTTATTTGGAAAGGTACAGCAGACAGTTTAAATGAGTTTTGGGTATACATAAATGAAACTGTTGAATTTTTCAAATTCACTCATGAGTACAATAGGAACAGAATTGTTTATTTAGATGTTGAGCTGTCGACTGATTTGACAAAAAAGATTTTTGAGACCAAGATTTACAGAAAGTCTACCTTTTCTAAATCTTATTTGGACTATGGAAGCTGGCACCCGCACCATCAAAAGAGGGCAGTGGTTAAAGGCCAATTGGTGTGGGCAGCCAGGATGGTTAGCTCTGATGTGGACTTTCTGGCCGAATTGGAATTTATTGCACATATGTTTAAAAAAAGCGGGTACCCAGATTGGCTTTTGGAAGACCTTACTCATGAGGTAATTTATAAATGGAACCAAGGCCTTTATAGACCTGTTTTGGTTTTATAAGTGGTGGTAGATCAAATATTGAAAAGACTACCTACAACTCATCCCTTGTTTTAACATACAACGGGATGGCTAATACTATTACAGACATAATAAATGACAACTGGGAAATCCTTCAATTTGATGCCAGTGTAGGGTTAAACATTGGTAAGAACCCGAGATATGTGTTTAGGAGGGACAAATGTATAAAGAACATTTTGGAAGGAATAAGATATGAAAGCAAGATTAATAGAAAAGTGGGGAATTTTAGATGTAATTCTTGCTCCTTCTGCCCACACAATGGAGACTGAGGGACAAGTTAAGGTAAATGGGAAAATACTCAATATTAGAGGCCATTATAATTGTAATAGTTACAATGTTATATATATGGCCAAGTGTCAAGAGTGTCCCATTTTTCATATAGGAAAAACTTGTAGGAAATTCAAATTAAGAATTGGTGAATAGTTGGGAGATATAAGACATTGCAGGGTGACTAGTGCCTTATTCAGGCACATCAAAGAAACTCAGACACACCATTTCAAATTCTTGGTCTTACAGCACTTAGTGAAGGATGAACAAGAGGGGCATTTTAGATATACATTTGGATCTAATGGAATTGAGATGGCAGTTGTTTCTGAATGCCTCTCGTTACCCAGTTATTGAGGAGACTATAAACACTGCTAGTGTTTTAAAACTAGAACAAATTTCAGGATAGGTTAAGTGAATATGTTTCAATGAACAGCACCTTTAAGTTATTCTGAACGCATTTTCAATATGTTTTTAATGTGGTTTTAACAGATATATATTTTTTCTTTACTAAGAAGTTGTGGCAAATGTATTTAGTGTTTATGTAACAAGTTTTTTTTTTAAGTTCCCTTGGGAATTTTTGTCTTCAACTGTCCAATAATTTTACATTTGGTGATATTGCTTTTAAATTATTATGCAAATGTTAAATGATTGATTAGGGGTGGCTATTTGGTTGGGTTATTGTGGATTGTTCGCATCCTGCTGGTAGTTTTTTAAAATATGCAGACTTTGCAAGGAAGGCACCTCAAACCATAAAGTAGCCTTCTGTCAAAAGCCTCTAAAATCCCTTCCCTGTGGGAATTTGCAAGGGCTTCCTCTTTTCTCCTATACTCCCAAGACTGGCTGTGGGTGAATCCAGTGATCCCTACTCTATCCAAACATGGGCACGTGTAAACTAAATGTAAGAGAAAAGTAAAAATGACAGTGTCATTCAAAAGAGTCAATGTGTTGCATGTTTAGCAAAACCACCACTTTTTTATGCAGCAATCTTATTAAATGAAGAAAACAAACAATACACCTTGTCTTACCCTTCCTCCATATAAAATAGAAGGTGGCTGAAGAACACGTCCAGTTACATCCGTCATTTCTTCTTTCACAATTATACTGAACTCCCGTACATAAGGATCTGTATTGAAGCTTGCACTTCGCATCTAAGAATTAAAATATAGGAACAACTTAGTCCTGCATGGCTTAATATAAGCATATGATGAATAGTTAAGTAATTTAGAAGTATGCAATTTACTACTTTAAACTCCTGCAGGTAATAGAAATCACAGGCTCTACCAAAATATTCAATATAAATGAATGACAAAGCCACTACTGTACAAATGCATTTTAACTCCCTCCAGTAAAACCCATAGTAAGTAGTGCAAGACCTCATGTAAACCTTTAACCTAAAAATAACGCACATGGAGATGCAAGCTCTTCTAGAGTCATAAGTTAATTCAGTCATCCACAGAATACCATGATAACTACCTGAATACAAACTGCATGAATTCAAAATATCTGTCAACAGAATAACTTTTAATAAGACTCAAATATTTTTTTCAGTGCACAGTACCCTAATAGAAATCTAATCTCGGTAAGCTTTCTTTTCGCATTTTGTTTATCCTAATGCTGAGTTTCTTGCAACTGCTACACTGATTTCTTCAGCAGTAAAGCCACCTCATGGACATTTGCCACCCCCCACCCCCATTTTTTAGTCTTTATCAAGTACACATCTACTGCAGTATAAGAGGCAGCATTAAAAATGTATTTACAACACAGCTAAACAGTGGAACCAGAGAATTAACACACTGCTATGCAAATTCTGCAATTTGCACAAGTGATGTATTCTTACACTAGAACAATTTAACAGACACTGTGATAAATGGGCCTAAAATTATTTAGCAATATTGTAACATTTCTAATATGCCAATGGAAAAAGTACATAACACAATCATACAAGGTATTAAACCTGCATCCATTACTGGGGCAATGGCAAGCCATGGCAAGGGTATTACAAACCTTAAAAAAATGTAATTCAATGACACAAAACTAATGCATCTTGTGTAGTTCTGCAGCTGACAGTTGTATCCAAAGCAAAAAAAAATCTTAAAAATAAACGTACATTACCTAAGTTTCCTTACAGATGCTTTAAAGAGGCAAACTATCCATAGTGAACGAGCTTCCTATTCATCATGTACAAAACATAAGCACAATGCAAAAGATGACCAAACTACAGCACTGCAGTGATATCAATATCTTACATATTTCAAAAGTTAGACAAAATCTTTTAAAGTCACTCCACTGTACAATGGCAAAAGACCTTTCTAGTTGTTACTCACCTAATTTTTCCTATCATGCACTACTCAAAGGTAAACCCTGCAAAATCTAGACAGACACTTGAGCACAAATGCTTAATCGTCCATTGTCATACTCAAAAAAAAACCTCCATATTAACAAACCCCTACTTACTGTTCTTCAATTTTCAATAAGCATAGGTCTTACATTTCCAACTCCAAAATGTGGAATACTGCTTTTCATAATATGGAAAAAAAGTTGAAACACTTACTGACAATTTCAGCTATGAAACTCGTAGCTCAAAACAAGTTACACTACACTTAAGTTCTTTCGGTAAATTAATATAAAAAAGAAGTTATGTTCTTACTATAACGTTCCATCTGAGTAGTAGACTTCATTCTTCTGCACATATGGGTATACGGATTCGATTCGGATCCGAGCCGGCAAAACTTTTCAAGCATAAGCTCTGAGCTCCAAGCTCCTCCCTTACCTATATTACATCACTTCTTCCTATCTAGCCCCAGATCGAGTTTGCTGACACTAAATGGTAACATAACCACAATCCTAAACAGGAAAAACCTGAAGAGTGAGGGGGATGGAGGGAGGGAAGGTGCAGAAGAATGAAGTCTACTACTCAGATGGAACGTTATGGTAAGAACATAACTTCTTTATCTGAAGTAGTTGACTTCATTCATTCTGCACATATGGGACAGAGTCCCCAGCTACTAGTATTCCTGGGAGGCCCTTATGGAAGGATATTTCTGAGCACTGCAGAGCCAAAGGATGCTCTCCCTCTAGAAATAAGATCCAATTTATAATGAGATTAATGTGTGCGAATTGGCCCAAGTTGCTGCCGCACAGATATCGTCTAACAGAACTCTTGATCAGAAAGCTGCAGAAGTGGCCATTGCTCTAGTGGAATGAGCCTTCAATACACCAGGAGGAGATAAACCTTTGTCCTTATAAATCTGTGCAATACAAAGAGGGATCCACCTTGCTAAGGACACTTTTGAAACTGCTTTGCCCAAAAATGGTTTAGAAAAGGAGACAAACAATCGATCCGACTTCCGGAAGGGTTTAGTCCTATGGAGGTAAAAACGAAGCTGTCTATGGACATCCAACAAATGAAGCTTACGTTCACCTCTATTTTGGAAATTTGGGAAGAAGACTGGCAAATTTATAGAGTGATTAATATTGGCTGCTGAGGACACCTTGGGAAGAAAGGAAGAGTTTGTACGCAGCGAAACCCTATCCTTGTGGAAAACCAAATAGGGGGAAAGGAGGATAAGGCCTGCAACTCAAACTCTTTTGGCTGAAGAGATGACAACCACGAAGGCGGTCTTCCACGACAAAAACTTCATCGGAACTGAAATGGCTGACTTGAAAGGGGGAGAGGTCAAAGCCTGAAGGACTAAAGTCAGATTCCAGAGGGGCACTGTTTCTTTAACTGGTGGTCGCAATAAAAAAGTGCCCTTCAAGAAAGCTATACACAGTTTGGCAGAAGCCAGAGCAACCTTATTATCACCCACATGAAAATTAGTGATGGCAGCCAGCTGAACCTTGATGGTGAAAGCACTTGCGCCTGATCAAAAAAGATTGGCCAGAAAATCCAGTATGACCGGAACGGGGGCTGTAAATGGTTTCAGATTGCGCTGAGAGGCCCAAACGCAAAAACGTCTCCACTTGCTATTGTAGAGTTTTAGTGGAGGCTTTAAGAGAAGCTACCAGAATATTCGTAACAGGGGACGAAAGTCCGTGAGTCCTGATATCATGGGAACTGGAGCAGCCATGCCGTCAGCTTGAGACTGTTCAGGTTGGGCAGGGGCAAGCCCGACGGGTGAGAAATCAGATCCAGGCATGGATCTAGAGTCCATGGAGGAGCCAACAGGTGAGACGATAGGAAGGGAAACCACACTTGACGCGGCTAGAAGGGAGCTATGAGAATGACTCTGCACTGCAGACGGCAAGCTCTCTGAAGGAACTTAGGAATAAGAGGTAATGGGGGATAAGCATACAGTAGCCCGGGAGGCTAAGCATGGACTACAGCATCTCTGGGGACATCCCCCGGAGGGGGATCAGAGCGAAGAAGTTGCTGCACTTCATGCTGGAAGGAGATGCGAAGTGATTGCAGCAAGGTTGACCCCAAACATGGAAGATCTTCTCCGCCACTGATTGTTACAGACACCACTCGTAAGGCAGAAGGATTGCCCTGCTGAGACTGTCCGCTATAATGTTGGAGTGTCCCAGGATATGCGTTGCTATGAGAAACTGGCTGGTGGATATGGCCCACTCCCAAACCCTCATGGCCTCACGACAAAGGGGGTAGGATCGGGTCCCTCCCTGTTTGTTTATATACCAGACTACAGACATGTCTGATTGAATGGCTACCGTCCATAGAGGCAGGACAGGGTGGACGGCTCTCAATGCTAAAAGCACTGTCCTCATCTCCAGGACACTGATGTGTAGCTTGGCCTCTGGAGGGGACCAAATGCTTTGGACCATTCTTCCCAGGAAGTGCCCCCCCCCCACCTGAGCTGGGAAGCATCCGTGGTCACCGTGGCTTAAGCCAGAGGGGCTAGAAAGCTGCACCCCGCGAAAATGTCCACTGACTGAAGCCACCACTGGAGTGAAGTTCTGCATGTCAGATTGATTCAGATGTGGAAATTCATTGGAAGGACTAGCCAGGACCATTGAACTGCTAGATTCCACTGAAGGACTCATGTGAAGACGTGCAAGAGGGAGGATAGAGATTGCAGCTGCCATCGAATCCAGGGCCCTGAGAACATCTGCTGCTGTGATTACTGAGTGATCCAAGATCGCAGATACATGGCGTCTGAGATTTTCTATCCTTTCCAGGGTGAGAAAAATCTTTGACTGAATCGAATCCAACCGTGCCCCAATGAAGTTTATGATCTGAACCAGAGCCAAGTGGGACTTGTTGATATTGATCGTGATGCCTAACTATTGAGCCAGACCGAGGAAATAGTGTAGGGCCTGACACATGAGACGTTTGGTGGATGCAGCGAAGAGCCAGTCGTCTAGGTAGGGAAATACCTGAATGCCCTGAAGTCTCAGGTGAGCCGCTACGACTGCCATAACCTTGGTGAACACCCTGGGGGCTGTGGTGAGACCAAAGGGTAGGGCTCTGAATTGAAAGTGACTGGCCCCTAGCCGAAAGCGTAGAAACCTCCTGGAGTTCCTGTGGACCTTGATGTGATAGTAAGCGCCCTGGAGGTCTAACGAGCACATCCATTCGCATTCTCTCAGAAACGGTAGAATGGACTGTAAAGTGACCATCCGGAATTTTTGTTTCTCTACCGACAGGTTGAGGATAGACAGGTCCAGAATGGGCCTGAGGTCTCCCGTCTTCTTTGGCACTAAAAAGAACCTGGACTAGATGCCTGATCCAGATTGGTCTGGGGGGACCGGCTCGATGGCTCATTTTTGTAGCAGCTTTGAAACCTCTAAAGCTGCAGCCTCCCTGTGAGCAGGTGGAACATCTGGAAGGTGTGCTGGAGTTATGAGACATGAAATGAGGGGGATAGAATATCCTCTGGATATGATGTTTAACACCCAGCGGTCTGCCGTAATCGACTCCCGTGCCGCTGGATGTAAGGAAAATCTTTCCCCAACTGCCTCCAGAGTAGAGCAGCCGGGCAACCTCTCAGGGTTGCTGTGCGGGTCTGTCGGAAAAAGGTTCCCTAGACCCGAAGTTTCTGGGACCCCCTCTGCCTCTGGGACAGTGTCGGTTTTGTCCCCCCCCCCCCGCCTCTGGGGGATGAATATTCCTGAGTGTCATGGAAGGACTGTGATTTCTGGAACCACATCTTCTTTTGCCCCTTTAGGTTCTTGGAATAGGACCTCTGGGGGTTAGAGAAGCTAATTCCGACGGCTGACAAGTCTTTCCGTCCTTCTCACTCTGGGTTAGTGTGTCACGTACAGTCTTCCCAAAGAGGGATGATCCATTGAAAGGGGCATTGATGAAAGACGCCTTAAAGGGGTCCGCAAACTGACACAGCCTGATCCAGGCATGACACCAAGGCCATGCCTGTGCCAGCAGCTCTATCGGCTCCCTCCGTAGCATGAGAGAGGAGACGCATAGAGTTATTAGTCACTGATTTCAGTGTAGTCGTCTTTGCAGTGAAGGACTGCTTGTCCTGTTGCGACAGATACTATGGGGACGACTCAGTTAATTCCGATATAAGGTCTTGCTGCAGTCGGATAACATGTGCCAAGTAATTCAGCGCATGAATAGAAAATGTCGCTGACGAGTACATGTGCTTCCCGAAACGATCCATCAACCTGGACTTTTTGTCTGGTGGATGAACCGAGGAACTCTCCTGTGCCAGTTCCTTCTTTGTGGCAGCTGCAACCACCAAAGCGTCTACCGGGGTTCCTTTGGACCAAGCCTGCCTGTCTGACAGCGGGGAAAGAATTTTATCTGGCCTTTTGGGTATAGACTCTACGGTGTCAGGATCCATCCATGCCCTAGTGGTGATGAGGTCCACCAAAGGGTCCGCTGGAGGGGAGACCCAGGAAGTAGATGGGCCTGCGCCAAAGGCCTCCAGGAATACGGACTCATCAGCAGAGGGTTTGGGGGCTGACCAACCTCCTCTTTGGCGGAGGATCTCCATAATGTCTCCGAACGAGACGTCCTCGGTAGATGATCTGGGGGAACCCTCTCCTTCATCCAAGTCCGTATCAGTGGTAATGGAATGAGGGGAGTCCAAGTGCCTCCTCTTACACTTGCGCTTACGAGGTTCCTCTCCAGTGGGACTCGCTGGAGAGGATTCGTAAGCCTCCCTGAGGGGAACAACCTGGGGTTGCTTTGGCAAGGGCTGTCCCTGAGAAAGGGTAATGGGAGCAGAATCCAAAATTAGAGGGGTCTGGGTAGGATCCGAGTAGGTGAGCTGTGGTCTCAACCCCTGGGAGAGAACCCTTTCCACTGCCCTGAATGCTGATGGAGAGCACACCTCCGCAGAACGTAAAGAAAAGGCTTTCCCCGGCACCGAAGCAGGGATCGAAGCCGATAGTGGGGTAGTCTGGACACCAAGGATGGGATCCGAAAGAGAGAGATCTCGACCCTCGGGTCCGACTCCCCGACCACGGCTCAGAGTCCCCTGGATCTGAGATCGGATCCGAGGAACTCAAGGTGACGGCAGGCGTCGAAGAAATGAGAACCATCGGCGCCGACCCAACAGCTCCAAAAGGTCTCGGACCACAGAACCCCGAAGCGTCGGATCGAGGAAGGAGCAATAGGGTGGAACATAGTTGAAGGACCCTCTCCAATGGGAGGGGGCCCTGGTAAGACTCCCATCCGAATCTGGTTCTGGATGAACCTCATCAGCCTGTCCATGTCAAAGTCGGAGCCACTCCGAGTCGACCTGGAGGAAGCGACCGACACGGGTCTGGGCCGGATCTGAGGGGAGTGCCTCGGCTCTGATGGCTCCGTCGGCTCTGGCGAGAAACGAAGAGAGCGGAGCCGAGAAGAACGAGACCTGGGTGCCTTTGAAGAGGGGCTGGAGAAAGACTCCCTGCCCAGTGATCTTTTACTATGCCTGTCCCTCTCTTTGTGGCGCTTCTCCTTCTCCCTTCTGTCCCTACCTCTCTGGGATGCCTCCGATGAAGCAGGCCTGGCAGCAGGTTGAGTTCCTGCCTGCACAGTGTCACTGGCTGGGGAGGAAACCGAGGCAGACTCCAGGGCAGAAGCTGGTAACAGACCCTTAGCCAAAAGCTTAGCCCGACGATCCTTCAACGCCCTAGAGTTAAAGCCTGAACAAATGTCGCAGGATGCAGACAGATGGGCAACCCCTAAACATAGAACACACAGAGTGTGGCCATCGGCTGGTGAGAGCTTATGACCACACTCTGTGCACTTCTTAAAAAGAACCTTAGGCTGTTCAGCCATAGTAGAGACAGTAAAAGCCCTAACGGCCGACTCACATACACACTTAAACAGGGATTGGGCCTAGGCAGGAAACCAGTATCACAAAAAAAACACTTATAACTAAAGTGCAGTTTTGTACCTACCATAAATGTAGATGTTTGAGTGCATACACTGCTGCAGTCATTACACTTGGGTTATCCTGCCGTCAGGCGGTTCCCCAGTCGGCCTGAGTTCCAAAGTCTTGGTCTGGCGTCGGCTGCTGTCGCCTCCTCCTTGACGTCAGTGCGACAGGGGTACATAAGATGCAGCCGACGCCACTTTCTTCAGTTTTTCTTGCCCCAGATGTCAGGTGCCCCCAAATAGATAGGCAATTCAAATTGCTAATAAAACATACATAAGAAAAGCAAACAACTTTCATCTACCAGCAAATACTCCCCATAGGTAGTAAAGGGTAGAAGACATAGGTACGTACCAGCAAGTAAGAGGGGAAGGAGGGAGGGTAACCTGGACTGCAGCAGTGTATACACACTAACATCTACATTTATGGTAGGTACAAAACTGCACTATGTTCATCGTGTTGCACTGCTGCAGTCATTACACTTGGGTAGAATCCCAAAGCTGAGGTAGGGTGGCTGGTTCTATAAGGCATTAGGGGTGGCTATAAGGCCTTGCAGCACTGCAGTGATGAAGCCAGCTCTGGATTTAGAGTATAGAGGCAGATGGTAATGCTTGGTGAAGGTATGCACAAACTCCAAGTTGCTGTTTCCAAAATATCCTTGGTAGGTACTCCTCTGAGGTAGGCAGGTGAAGTGGCTGTTGCCCTGGTGGAGTGAGATCTAATGCTGCTAGGTACAGGTTTCCCATGGTGTGTATAGCAGAAACGTATACAATGACCTATCCATTTTGAAATAGTCTGTTTTGAAATGGCTTTTCCCTGTGCTGCTGCAGCATATGCTACCAATAATTGCTCGGATTTCCTGAAAGCTTTGGTTTTGTCCAAGTAGAAGCGTAACTGCCTATGAATGTCCAAAGAATGCAGTAGTCTCTCCCCTTTATTCTGTGGTTTTGGATAAAAAGTTGGCAAGTGAATAGTTTGGTTTAGAGCCACACTGGATACCACCTTTGGCATAAACGTAGGGTTAGTTCTTAAAGACACCCTGTTCTGGTGGAAAATGAGGAAAGGTTCCACTGCCATTAGTGCCTGTAATTCTGAAACACTTCGTGCTGATGTTATTGCCAGGAGAAGAGCAGTTTTCCAAGAGATATATTTTAATTCTGCTGTGTTAGCTGGCTCAAAAGGAGGTAAAGTTAATTTTTCCAAAACAAAGTTGAGGTCCCAAGTTGGAGTAGGTGCTCTTATGTTTTTAGCCCCTCTGAGGTACTGTCTTAGCAAAGGATTAGAGAAAATTGGTGGATCCGTGTTGTAATAAGCAGAGATGACAGAGGCGTGGATCTTGATGGATGAGAAGGAGAGGCCTTTGTCCAGCATCTCAGTTAAATATTGTAGTATCTGAGGAATGTTTGGGACAAGAGGGTCAAGGTTGTGAGTCTGATTCCAGGCACAGAATCTCTTCCATTTATCAGAATACGCTTTCCTGGTACTAGGTCTTCTGGCCTCCAGAATGACATCCATAACAGCTTTGGAGAGAGGCATTGCTTGCTTGACTAAGGAATCTTCCATGCAGCTAGGTTTTAGGTCTTTAGCTGGCTGTGAAGTATCTGATTGTTGTGCTGAGTCAGCAGATGTGGGATTTGAGGCAAAATCCAGGGTGGTCCTTGTGCTAAGTTCTTTAAGATTGGGTACCAGTGCTGGCGTGGCCAGTCTGGTGCAATCAGGATCATCTTTGGCTCTTCTTGCCTGGCTTTTATGAGTACACTTGGCAGGAGAAGTAGTGGTGGGAAAGCATATACTTGTAGGTTTTTCCAGCTGAATGAGAGGGCATCCACTTTCCATGCTTGTGGATGTTAACTCCTTGTGCAGAATTTCTGTAGCTGGCAGTTCATTGGCGATGCAAACAGATCTATGTCCGGGCTCCACCATTTCTGTGTTATCATTCTGAATATTTGTGGATTAAATTCCCATTCATGGGGATCCATGATGTTTCGGCTTAAGTTGTCTGCCAGTGTGTTTTTCTCTCCTGGCAGGAATTGTGCTTGCAGATGAATTTGATAGTTTAGAGCTGTGTTCCACAAGGTCATGGCTTGTCTGCAGTGGGGTAGGAGTGAGTGCCCCCTTGCTTTTTTATGTACCACATAACTGTGGTGTTGTCTGTCTTTAGTAATAGTAGTCCTGGATGCAGCAGGTCCTTGAAAGCTATAAGAGCATTTTGTACAGCTAGCATCTCTTTTTGATTGATGTGAAGATGCCTTTGTTCTGCGGGCCACGTGCCCTGAATACATTTGCCTGCAATGTGTGCTCCCCAGGCGTAATCCGATGCATCTGTTGTCAGTGTTTGCCTGGCTGTGGGTTGAGTAAAAGGCTGTCCCCTTGTTGAGGTGACAAGCTTGAGCCCACCATCAAAACTCCTGTTGAAGGCAAGGAATTAGTGGTATAACTGTTTCCAAACTTTGACAGTGTTGAGACCATACATTGTAGTTTCCTCATATGCAGTCTGGCATATGGAATTAGTAGTATGCAAGATGCCATGCAACCCAAGGCCTGCAGAATTTTTCTTGCAGGGAGTTGGGTCTTTGTTGCCATCAATTGAAAGTATTGAGTCAGTAGTCCTTGCTTGTCTGGCGTGAGATAAGCCATCTGGGCCGTTGTGTTCAAGCTGGCACCCAGGAATATAATCTCTTGTGAGGGCACTAGTTTTGATTTCTTTTCGTTTACTGTGGACCCCAGGCAACTTAATAACTTTTTTACAAATGCCAGATGCTTTAGAAGAATGTCCTTGCTCTCTGCTTGAATCAGGCAGTCATCCAGGTACGGATAAATTTGAATTCCTTTCTGTCTGCAAAAAGTAATTACTGGTGCCAGGCACTTTGTGAAGACCCTGGGCACAGTAGATAAGCCACAGGGCAGTGCAGAGAATTGATAGTGCATTGAACCAGCTATGAATCTGAGGTATCTTCTGCAGTTTTGTCTGATAGTGACATGCAGGTATGCCTCCTTGAGGTCCAAGGTCACGAGCCAAGCTTTCTTGCCCAGCATGGGAAGAAGCTGCTGTAGTGTCAACATTTTGAATTTCGGAACATCCAGGTAAGTGTTTAGAGAAGAAAGATCCAGAATGGGCCTCCAGCCTTTGTCCTTTCTGGGAACCAGAAAGAGTCTCGAGTAAAATCCTTGTCTTTGCTCCTGTGGTGGTACCTTTTGAATAGCTCTCATATCCATGAGTGCTGTAATTTGTTTTTGAGCCTCTGCCCATTGATTTGGTGGCAGATTTGGCATTCCTTTTAACGTTGGCAGAGTGTAAAAGTGGAACCTGTAACCTTGAGATACAATGTTGAGAACCCATTTGTCTTTGGTGATCATATCCCAATTGTGATAGAAAAGTGCCAGTTTTCCTCCTAAGGGGGCTGCCAAGACAGAGCTGTTTGGCAGCTGTAGTGGGAACTCATTGGGGCTGCTTTTTATATGGTTGGGGCCTGTCTTCCCCCTTCTTTCTGGCCTGATGCAACCCATTGTCGAGGCCTGTAAGGACCTTGTGGTTGACCTCTACCTCTTGGATGTCTGTATCTGCCCCTTCGAGGTCTGTCTGTAACTGGAAAGGACCAATTCTTATTTGGCCAATTTCTGCTAAATTGAGGAGGCTGAGCCTGTAAGAAATCCTTCACCGTTTGCATAGATTTTGCCTTATCCTCCATTTTCTTTAATACCTCTTCTGCCTTAACTCCAAATAACACATCCTGCTGCAAAGGTGCATCCAATAATTTTGCTTTAACATGATCTGGTAATGTATGTTCTTTTAACCAAGCATGTCTTCTAATTACAGAGCCTGTAACTGCTGCTCTACAGGAGGCCTCTAAAGAATCAAAACCACATCGCAAAGTATGTTTTCCCACTTGTTCAGCTGCATGCAATAAATCCTGCATTTCTTTAAAATTAGGAGGATCCGAATCTGGAAGCATTTTTTGTTTCACCTGAGACATCAAAAATTGCTGATATTTTAGCATGTGAAACTGGCAATTTAAGGCTCTCATTGCTAAAGTTGCAGACGTATATACTTTCTTTCCCCATCGGTCTAATGCTCTGGAATCTCTGTCAGAGGGAACTGGACTCTTGGCTGATGAAACCTTAACCCCTTTGGGTCCCTGAGAAATAGTTTCAGGGTCAGCAACAGGGCTTTTATACAGAAATTTGAGAGAGTCAGGGACTCTGTAGTATCTGTCAGGTTTAACTGGGGCTGGAGTTAAGGAATCAGGATTTAAGCTGGATTCAGTATACACATCATCCACAATATCTTACATTGGCGGAATAGCAAGGGGTCTGTGTTGAGGTAATAAAAGGAAGTCTCTGAGCCTTTTCTTGGATTCTGAGTAATCCTGGCCTTCCCAATGGAAATGCTCCCTCATGGTATGCAAGGCTTCCCCAAAAGAGTAGTCCTCCGGCAGAGAGGCTGATGGAATTGACTCCTCAGCATCAGAATCCTCATAAGGGGGTAAAGAATATCCTAGGTCTGAGAATGAATCTGAAGAGATGGACACCTGGTCGGATGAGTCATAGTCTGCATCCTGTCTAGGCCTTTTATCAGGAGGAGATAGAAGGAAGTGACCCCCTGATCAGAGTGATTAGGTCTTCGGCCATTTTGAGCATTTGTTTCTTAGGCATGGAGGCCTGTCCTGGAGAATGCTGTATTTGTTTCTTTGTTTTTAAAGGAGGCTTAGACTTAGCAGAGGGTTTAATACTTAACTGAGTAGGTCTGAAAACACCCTCTGAAGCTGCAGGTAAGCTCAGCTACACCGGATCTCTCTGAAGGGTTAGTTTCAGTAGGCTGAATAACTTGTGCGTCCGAAGGCCTAGCCATCTACACGTGGGAGTCAGAAGCGGCCTGTGGTTCTACAGAAGCAGTTGTCAGGGGCTGCGAAGGTGCCTCGCTGAAAACCGGAGAACCGGCGACTGGCCTAGAAGAGGCTTCGTCGTCAGTTTTGGGCCTTGGATGCCTATCCTTGTCTTTGCGCTTTTTATGTATTCCGGTCGTCTGAAGTTCCGACGGCATGGTATAATTGAATTTTCTACCAAAATAATGTCGGGCAAAATCAAACAGACGTTTAGTAGTGCGCTTGTTAAACCTAGCACAAAACCAACAACCAGTGATGTTATGGTCTGGGCCAAGGCATGGGATACAATAAGAATGAAAATCCTTATGAGGTATTTGCTTCCCACAAGAAATACAGTTATTAACTTTTACTGACATCGGTCTGAGGCAAGAAAAAGTTTCCCCAACGGGGTAACTTAGCTTTGTAGAAGACTTCAGTTCTGGATTCGGAATGAAAATCTCAGGAGACAGCCGACCGGCACTTGCAAACTCGTTTTGCTTTGGGCACCACGCGGCAAGAAAGACTGAAGAAAATGGCGTCGGATGCATCTTACATACCCCTGTTGCACTGATGTCAGGGAGGAGGCGACAGCAACCGACGCCGGACCAAGACTTTGAAACTCAGGCCGACCGGGAACCGCCTGACGGCAGGATAACCCAAGTGTAATGACTGCAGCAGTGTAACACGAACATCTTTTTTTTTTTTTTTTTTTTTTTTTTTTTTTTTTTTACAACTAACACGACGACCAAACATGAAGGGAGGACAAAAAGGGAAAGATATTCACACTCAACTCTCACAAAAAGACCAAAAAACCTTACCACCTTGCTTACAGCTCAGAGACCACAATGCTGACTCAGAGCGGCAAACGAGATCTGGGGCTAGATAGAAGGAAGTGATGTAATATAGGTAAGGGTGGAGCTTGGAGCTCGGAGATGATGCTTGAAAAGTTTTGCTGAATCGGATCCGTATACCCGTATGTGCAGAATGAATGAAGTCAGCTACTTCAGATTAATTATTCACCATGGATATCGGTTAAAAATTCTTATCAATGAATGTACGACAGACCATTTCAATCTGTAACAGTATGAACATGGAATTTTTCAGATCCAAAATGAGGAACATTCCTCACAATGAAGTACAGTTTAGAGTTATGTCCAGAGGTGCCAAATTTACAAAATTACTGGAGCTTATCAAGCCCCATCTTCTTTGTTCTCATATTTTGCCTTTTTATTTTAAACAATGGACGTATGATGAGGAAGGCAGAGGTAACTGGAACATCTTTTTTACGGAACTGCAATAAGTAAACATTAAAAACTCCCTACAGACTACTCTGATGTTAATGTTAGGGGAAATACAGTTGTATAAAAACTTACCATAACAGCAGATACAGTATATACTCCACTGATCACTGTTGCAGTATTCCAAACTGTTGGCTTATCTCACCAAATAATCTAGATGCCCGACCAGGATATCAAAGCTAAAACCTTCCAAAGAGCCTTATGCTGGACAGTGTCCCAAGTCTGTCAGCATAAGGGTACATAAGCTGATATATGAGCATAAATCTTCAAACTATCTCTGAGTTAGTAAGTCTATAGAAGCCTGAGAAACCAAAACTGGTCAGCTAAAAGGGGAAATGCAAAGACACTGGCTCCCCACTTTGGTCCATGAAGAAAAGGAAGGGCAAAACAGAGCATGGAGAAGGTAGGGTGGGGAAAAATACTGCAGCACTGATCAGCAGGACATCTACTGTTAAGTTCTTACACAACTATACTATGTCCTTCCTTAGATCACTGCTGCAGTTCTCCAAACTGTTGGGTGATTCCCAAAGTTTATGAAGTGTAAACCATTGTGGGATGAGAAATATGAGAACTTCCTAATAATCCAGAAAGTACTGACATGACAAAGGTACTACTGGATTTAGAAGAGACTTCCATTCTGTAATGTTTGGTAAAGGTATGCACAGACGGCAAGACCAAGTAGCTGCTTCTAGGGTTTTTCTACAGTCCATCACTCTGTAAAAGGCTCCAGATGAGGACACTGCTCTAGTAGAATGTGCATTTGCTGGAGAAGGTAAAGATTTGCCATGCGGAGTGTAGCAAAAAGAAATGGATTTAGAAATCTAGTTAGCAATAGTTTGCTTAAAAACTGGGTTCCCTAGTTTGGAAACATGGAGAAACAGTTGGTCAGACTTACGGATATCTTCAGTCTTTATCCAGGTAGAATATGACTTGTCTAGCACATTAAGAGAATTTACAATCCATTCTTCCTTTTTTTGTAGATTAGGGAAGAAGGTGGGAAGATATATGGAATGACTGAGAGACCGTCATTTTACCACTTTAAACAAAGGGGGAATTGGCACTAAGACACTTAGACACTTTTTCACGATCTTTGTGAAAAAATTAGGAAGGGAAGGTTTGCCATAATGGGTCTGTAGTTCAGACACAAGTGAGAGCTACCAGAAGAGTGGTTTTTCCAGAACAAACTGACAGCAGCTGTTGGTTCCAAATTTGAGAATGAATTTTTCCAGCGCAAAACTGATGTCCCAAGCAAAAGGATAGCTTTTATTAGAGTTTTCAGGTGGAGTATACATTTTAATAATTGTTTTACCTCTAATCTGACCAGAAGAAAAGCAGATATGGCTGAAATGTGTGCCTTAATAGAGGAGTATGCTTGGTCAGACCAACAGCTCACACAAACAAAATGCCCATTGGGATATTAGCCTGTACTGGGTCCTGTTTTTCAGTCACACACCAGATAGTAACCCTTTTCCATTTTGCTATGCAAGACTTTTTGGTAGTAGGTTTCCTTGCCTCCTGGACAACATTAAGCACGTCCTCAGGAAATGTGTGTCTAAAAGGGATCAGAATACTATCATTCATACTGTCACATTGCGGGATGAAAGGCTGGGATGAAGTAATGAGCTCTTCTGTTGAATGAGCAAGTACAATGTGGAGAATTGCTGGTAGTGATAGCCCTTGGTTAGGTGGAAGAGAAGGGGAACCCAATGCTGTCTTGGTTAACAGGAAGTCACCAGGAAGATCTTTGGGTTTTCTCTTTGGATCTTTATTAAGACACTGGGGAAGAACAGTAAATGGAGAGAAGACATATAAGAATAACCCTTTCCAAGGACAGGACATTGCATCCATTTTCAAGCTTAACAGTAGGTATAGGTGCAAAACAGCAGAAGTTGTTGGTTGTCAAAGGAGGCACACAGATCACAGATCTATCTGTAGCAATCTCCCCATATGTGGACTATGCCCAGGAAGATCGTCCTGGTAAGCATTCATTCATAGGGATCTCATCTTGATCTGCTTAGTAAGTCTGACAGGACACTGTCCTGTGAGGGAATGTAAACCACACTGGGACAGACAGGTTTTGCTTTTGTGGCCTGCTCCCATGTCAAAAGAGCTAATCTATACACTTGATAGGATCTGGTGCCCCCCACTTGTTTGGGTACCACAAGACAGTAGTGTTGTCTGTGAACACTCTTCAGGACCTCGCTTCCAAGAATGGGAGAAGATCCGCACAGCCTGTATGACTCCCCTCATTTCCTTCAGATCGATGCTTTCTGATCTTCTATTTGGTGTTGTTCCCCTTGGGAGGGGATCCCTAATGTAAAGGATACTGCAACAGTGACACAGGACATTTTCAGGTATAACTGGACCTTCTTCATATGAAGTTTGGCAAAGGGGACCATGGGAATGGTTGCTGCCATGACCCCAGTGCTCTGAGGATCTCTCTTGCAGTACAGGACTGAAGAGGAGAAAGGAAGTAAATGGTGAGGCTCAGCACTTTGTCTACTGGGAGGAAAGCCTGCATAAGTTTGGTGTGTAGTCTGCACTTCAAGAAAACATCTGGGTTGGATTCACTTTGGATTACTTTATGCCGACTGTGAACCCCAGGCCCTGAAACAGGGACAAGGTGAAGTTGTTATAAAAATGTCCAAGGCTCTGCTTTCGTTGTCAGTTGGCATGAGTTGTGCTGTAAGTGCTAGCTTTAGCTTCCTTAGGACCTTGAGTCACTATTTTCAGGGTCTGCTCCAAGGTTTTTGAAAAGCTGTCTGTGGGAATCCAGAACCCTTTTAAAATCTAACAGGTTTCCGACGGGCAGGAAGTAGATAGTCTTGCTGCAATGAAGACTCTAGCAAGACATCGTCAATCACCTCTAAGACTGGAAGAACGGCAACAGGTTTATACTCAGGGAGACTTTGAGGTTTCCTAACCCTCTTCTTTGACTGTGGATGGTTCTGTCCTTCCTATTTTAAGTGCTTCCTCAGGGTACACAGGGTCTCCCCAAAGGAAATGTCCTGGGGGGGGGGGTATACTGAGGCAAGTTCTCATCAGAATCTGAATCCCCACAGGAAGCAACAAATAAAACATCTTCAAGAGCAGATTCATTATCATTTTCAGAGGAAACAATAATCAGAAGACTCCTGGGGGGGGGGGGGGGATATCCCATTTTTCTTTATCAGCAGAAGATTCAGGGGCAAAGCCTGGAAGAGACAGGGGTCTGAATATAATTACAGAGATCAAATCCTCAATCTACCTAACTAGGTCTTGTTGATCAGCCTGAGTTTGGGAGGGGAAGCTGGTAAGCTTTCGCTGGGGAAAGGTGGATGCAGCCTTTTTATGTGAGGACCTAGGCTTTGACTAGAGGGCGACATCTGCGCTAGGACCGGGATACAGATGAACAGCCGTATCCTGAGGACAGTGAACATTGGCAATCTCTGAAGAGAGAGTCTGGAAACCCTTTTGTCAGCTTGAAAGCAGTTGTCACAAGCCAGAGCCTGTGAAGCGGCCCTGGACCTAATCGATAAGCCAAGTCCTTTAGCTTCTATGGAAGTAGAGGGACTTGGTGCCATACTGGACTCCAAACGGGTGTCAGTAGAGAACTGTGCCACAACCTCAGTCATCAGAGAGGACTGCAAATGCGTCTGACCTTCTTTAACAATAACAAACCTAGGCGGACAGCGAATGAGTATCAACCGGTACCCTAAGTTTTGGGCACTTTTCCTTTTCACACCTAGGGGGATCAACCTCAGCTTGACTAGTAGATGACAGAGTTGCATGAAGGACCTAGCGACTCGCTGAAATGCTACGCTAAAATCTCAGTCCTATTGTTGGATTGTTCCACTGTTCAAGCGAGCAAAGAACCGACAGGCGCGTTGTGTTCTGCGTCAAAACAAGTTACACAAAAGCAGTTAAAGTCCTGGTGTGGTTATCTGCTTGCCATAGCAGAAGCAGTTACTAACTTTGTCTGACAGTTAAGAAACACATGAGAAGCTCCCCAATGGGGTCTTAGTTTTAGAGGTCTTCTTTCTCTGGTGCGGACCAACCAATGCACTGACTACTCTCTCCTTTGGGCTTCGAAGACAAGAAAGTAAGTACAGTTGTGTGCACTTACCATAAATGTAGATGTTTGAGTGTATTCACTGTTACAGTCATTACATCTGGGTTATCTGCTTGCAGGTAGCCCTCAGTCGGCCTGATTAACAAAGTCTTGGGTCCTGCGTTGGTTGCTGTCCCTTATTCCATCACGTCAGGTCGTCAGGGGTATAAAACATGCAGCCGACGCCATTACATCGGTTTTTCTTGGCCCAGATGTCAGGTGCCCCCCAATGGGAAGCAATTAAATATAAAAATATAATGATATACTTCCAACAAAAAAGCAAATACACCAAAAAGCTTTTAAGCATAGTAAAGGAAAGTAGAGGTATAGCCAAAAGAAGTTAGGGGGCTGGAGGGAGGGTAAAGTACAGTTTTGTACCTACCATAAATGTAGATGTCCAAACTGGATAGCATCTGCAGTCATAACAAATGGGTTGTCCTGTCGTCAGGCAGCCCTTCGGTCGGCCGGATTCCAAAGTCTGGGTCCGGCTTCGGCTGATGTCGCACTTCACCCGACGTCATCTCTGCTGGTCTTCGGGTATAAAGGCATCAGCCGACGCCATTTTCCTCAGTGTTTCTTGCCCCAGATGCCAGTTGCCCTCTTGGAAGGTTAAATTTTGGATAAATGCCAATGTTTCCAAAAAAGTAGAAGGCAAACACAAAAAATAAGCATGTATGTACATATATACAAACAAATACACCATAAGAGACTCCCCCCCCAGCTAGCTATTAGGAGGGTAAATACCCTAGGAGTACCACAGAGGGGAAGGAGGGTGGGTAATCCTGACTGCAGATGCTATCCAGTTCGGACATCTACATTTATGGTAGGTACAAAACTGTACTATGTCCTTCATGGATGCATCTGCAGTCATAACAAATGGGTAGAATACCATAGCCAAACTAGGGGTGGAGGAAGAAAAATTATGGTGTAGTTAGGATCCCTTGCAGTACAGCAGTGGCAAACCCTGCTCGGGATCTAGAGTATAGAGGTAAATTATAATGCTTGGCAAATGTATGCACGGAGGTCCAAGTAGCCTCAATAATGTCCTTGGTTGCCACTCCTCGTAAGAAAGCTGTGGTAGTGGCTGTAGCCCTTGTAGAATGAGGTCTTATGTTCTGTGGAATTGGTTTTCCATGGTAGGAGTAACAGAATCTTATGCAATTTCCTATCCATTTAGAGATTGTCTGTTTGGAAATTGCTTTTCCTTCCCTTCCTGTTGCATAGGCTACTAAAAGCTGGTCAGTTTTTCTGTTACTTTTGGTTCTGTCCAGGTAGTAGCGTAACTGCCTATGTACATCCAAGGTATGCAGCAGTCTCTCCCCCCTGTTCTGTGGATTGGGAAAGAAGGTAGGTAGGTGGATTGCCTGGTTTAAAGACACTCTGGATACCACCTTAGGCATAAATGTAGGATTAGTTCTCATGGACACCCTATCTTGATGGAAGATTAGGAAGAGTTGCACTGCCATTAAGGCCTGTAGTTCCGAAACCCTCCTTGCTGAAGTAATTGCCAGTAGGAAAGCAGTTTTCCATGACAGGTGTTGCAGATCTGCTGTTGCTGCTGGTTCAAACGGAGGGAGTGTCAACTTTTCTAGCACAAAGTTCAAGTCCCATGCTGGTAATGGTGGTTTCCTAGGAGGTTTTACATTCTTGATCCCTCTGAGGAACTGCCTGAGTAGAGGATGAAAAGACAGGTGGATCGAGCTGTATTCTGCTGAAATAGCTGATGCATGTATCTTGATGGAGGAATAGGACAGGCCTGTATGTAGAAGCTCTGCCAAGTACTCCAGAATGTTAGCAATATCTATGTTCAACACATCTTTTCCTCTTTCAGTACTCCAAATGACAAACCTTTTCCATTTTCCTGCATAGTTCCTTCTTGTTGAAGGTCTGCGGGCTTCAAGGATAATGTCTTTAACCCTTTGGGAAAGGTCTGGGTTAGTTGCTGCTATGTGATGTTCCAGGCAGTCAGTTGCAAGGTCTTTAGGTTTGGATGCATGATGTTGTAGTTGTTCTGAGTTAACATCAAAGGCATCAGGGGTATTGACCACATTCTCTCCCGAGACATGCTCCTCAGCAATGGGTACCAGTGTTGTCTTGGCCAATTCGGAGCTATTAGGATTATCCTTGGACGTTCCTCTTTGATTTTCAGTAGTACCTTGTGCATCAAGGGAAGAGGTGGAAATGCATATGCTGTCAGGCCTTTCCAGCTGAAGGATAGAGAGTCCACCTTCCATGCAAGTGTGTGGAATGTCCTTGTGCAGAATTTTTTGAGCTGGTGATTGAGTGGGGATGCGAATAGATCTATTTGTGGCATTCCCCATTTCTTTGTGATGGCCTTGAAGATGTCCGGGTGTAGCATCCATTCGTGAGCATCCGAGGTGGTTCTGCTTAACATGTCTGCTAGGGTGTTCTCTTTCCCGGCACAAATATTGCCTGTAACTGGATGTTGTAGCTCAGAGCCAGATTCCAAAGGTCCAAAGTCATTCTGCATAGGGGGTATGAATGAGTGCCTCCCTGTTTGTTGATGTACCACATTGACTGTGGTGTTGTCTGTCCTTATCATCAAATGGCCTTCTTTGAGGAATGGTCTGAATTTTTGGATTGCCAGTTTTACTGCCAGCATTTCTTTTTGGTTTATGTGCAGGTGCAGCTGGTCTTGAGTCCACAATCCTTGTATGCATTTGTCCAGCATGTGCGCCCCCCATCCTAGGTCTGAGACGTCCGTTGTGATGGTTTGGCTTGCTCGAAAGTTGTGGAAGGGTAAGCCTGGGTTTGACTGGCATGCTTGAGCCCAGCATAGGAACTCCTGTTTTAGGCATGGGATTAGTGGGATTTCTGTTTCTAAGCTGTGCCTGTGTTGAGACCATAAATTCTTTAGGTACCACTGTAGCTTTCTCATATGCAGTCTGGCATGTGGGACCAAGATTATGCATGATGCCATGAAGCCCAAGGCCTGCAGAACTTTTCTTGCTGTTAGTTTGTTCTGCTTTGTTAATGCCAAGAAGTAAAGAGGGAGTTATTTTTGTTTTTCTGCAGTTAGGAATGCCATTTGTTTTACTGTGTCCAATTCGCCCAAGAATGTTCTTGTTTGGGATGGTATCAGCCTTGACTTTTGTAAATTGACTGTGTATCCCAGGGCTTGTAGCAAGTAAATGACCCTTTGTAAATCTGTTGTCAGCTTGCTTTTGTTGTCCGCTTGTAACAGGCAGTCGTCCAGGTATGGATAAATTTGGATTCCCTGTAGTCTGCAGTGAGCGATTACTGATGCCAGGCATTTTGTGAATACTCTGGGCAGTAGATAAGCCAAAGGGCAATGCTGAGAATTGATAATGCTCTGATCCTGCAAGAAATCTGAGGTATCTTCTGCAATTTGGTCGAATGGGGACGTGCAGGTATGCCTCCTTGAGATCTAGAGTTACCAGCCAACACTCCTTGCCCAGCATGGGAAGAAGTTGCTGTAGGGTCAGCATTTTGAATTTTGGGACAATGATGTATGTGTTTAAGACGGACAGGTCGAGAATAGGTCTCCAACTTTTCTCTTTCTTGGTACTAGGAAGAGTCTGGAGTAGAATCCTTTGCCCTGTTCTGTTATTGGTACTCTTTCCACAGCTCTCATCTTTGCTAATTTCGCTATCTGCTGTAGAGCTTCTGTTTTTGATTTGGAGGTAGGTTTGGCATTCCTCTTTTACTGGTAAGGTGTGGAAGTGGAACCGTAGCCTTGGTCTATGGTTTGCAAAATCCACTTGTCTTTTGTGATATAGTGCCAATTTTTCGAAAATAAGGCTAACTTTCCGCCTAAAGGTGCTGCTATTTGCTCCCTGGTAGGCGGTGTCAGAACCAAGTCACTGTGATTGTCCTGTTGCAGTGGCAGTGGTTGTGTCTGTGCCTCGGTTATTGCCTTGCCACTGTCGTCCTCTGTAGGCACCTCCTCTGGATTGATTTCTGCCTCTAGAGCGTCTATTCCTGCCCCTTTGGGATTTTGTGGAGTCTGGAAAGGACCAATTTTTGGCAGGCCAGTTCCTGCTAAAACTTGGGGGCTGAACCTGTAAGAAATCTTTAACTGTTTGCACAGATTTTGCCTTTTCTTCCATTTTCTTCATTACTTGCTGGGCAGGTGTACCAAATAGACTGGCCTTATCCATAGGAGCATCTAACAGCTTTGCTTTAACATGATCCGTAAGACCTGTTCTTTCAACCATGCATGCCTTCTTATCACTGTGCCAGTCATGGCTGATCTAAATGAAGCCTCCAGTGCATCATAGCCACATTTTAAGGAATGGTTACTAACCTGTTGGATGTTATTCACCATTTCTAATACATATTTCTTATCTAAGGATTCATCAGAGGACAGTTTTTAGTTAACTGATCAAGCATAAACTCTTGGTATTGGATCATATGAAACTGACAGTTTAAAGCTCTAGCTGAGAGAGTAGCAGAGGTGTAAACTTTTTTCCCATCTCTCTAAGGACCTGGATTCCCTTTCAGAAGGAATAGGGTTTTTTGCTGAGGTAGAGGCTACTGCCTTAGGCCCCTGGGATATAGTTTCGGGATCTGCAAGTGGGGCCTTGTATAGGTGGTGATGAGTGTCTGGCACCCTGTAAAATCTATCTGGTTTGGCAGGGGCTGGAGGTAAAGAATCAGGAGCAGTGCAAACATAATTAAATGCATCATCCACAACAGGCAGTAGAGGAGGTATAGCTAAGGGCCTATGTTGTGGTAAGTGCAGAAAAGTCCTAAGCCTTTTTCTTGAATCTGAGAAATCTTGTCCCTGCCATTGGAATTGTTCTCTCATGGCATGTAAGGTTTCCCCAAAGGAAAATTCCTCTGGTGGAGAGGCAGCTGGAATGGATTCTTCAGCATCGGAATCTTCATAAGTAGAAAAAGGAGCCTCTGGCTGGTCTGTAATGTCTGAGTCATCCGCAGAATCATCAGAGGACACTGGCTCGGGGCTCTGCCCTAGGTCTCTTTTCTGGGGGCTGAGAGGCCCTGTCTGGGTGAGATTGGGATCCCCTAATTAAGGATATTAAATCCTCTGCCAGAGTAAGCATTTGTGAACTTGAAGTGGGCCTGTGTGAGGGGCTTAACAGGCACTGATTTAACAGATTTGGCTGCTTTAGCCCTGGCAAAGGCCTTAATAGACATGGCTGCAGGAGGCCTAGCAGCACCACGTGCTGGGGTAGAGACATCCAAAGGGATGGTGTCTGATAAATCACTAGGAACCACAGTTGTAGGCAAAATTTCTGAGGCCGATTCAACTAAGGTAGCAGGAGCCTCAGTAGTAGTCATGGATTCGCTGAAGATTGACCGTTTTCGGTTTCGGCGAAACAGACACTCTCGCGGCTTGCTTAACCGTGGTTTCGCGAAACCGCGGACCGCGATTGTCGGTCTTTTCTTTGCGTTTTAACAATTTGGGTAGTCGGAGGATCCGACGGCATAATGTATGCAAAATCTGAGCGAAAAACTGTTCAGCAAACTCCGACTGACGCCTAAGCGTTCGTCGGTTGAAGGAAGCACAGGCGAACAGGCTGCTACGCCGTGGTCTGGGCCTAAGCAAGGCAGACAGTAAGAGTGGAAATCTTTATGAGGTATTTGTTTCCCACAAGTTAAACAGTTATTGACTTTTTCTGACATCGGCTGAGGCAAGAAAGAGTCCCCAACGGGGTACTTAGCTTTTAGAAGTCTTCGGGTAGTATTCGGTAGTAGTATGCTCTGGATCTGGCCGGCCGGCACTTGCGAACAGCTTCTGCTTGGCGCCACGGCAAGAAAGACTGAGGAAAATGGCGTCGGCTGATGCCTTTATACCAGAAGACCAGCAGAGATGACGTCGGGTGAAGTGCGACATCAGCCGAAGCCGGACCCAGACTTTGGAATCCGGCCGACCGAAGGGCTGCCTGACGACAGGACAACCCATTTGTTATGACTGCAGATGCATCCATGAAGGACATCCAGGACTGCAACAGTGAATACACTCAAACATCTGCATTTATGGTAAGTCTACACAACTGTACTATGTTCTTCATGTTTCACTGTTGCAGTCATTACATTTGGGTAGATTCCCAAAGCTATGGTTGGGAGGAGGAATTCAGATAGCATTAGGACCAGCTATAAGGCTCTGCAAGACTGCAGTGGCAAAGCCAGCTCTGGATTTAGAGAAAATTGGCAAATGATAATGCTTGGTGAAAGTATGTACAAAACTCCAGGTAGCAAATTCTAGGATGTCCGTGGTAGGGACTCCTCTGAGAAAGGCTGTAGAGGTAGATGCAGCCCTGGTGGAGTGAGATCTGATCCCCTGTGGGATAGGTTTTCCATGGTGCTTATAGCAGAAATTAATGCAATGGCTTATCCATTTAGAAATGGTTTGCTTTGAAACAGCCTTCCCCCTCTGCCCCTACAGCAAATGACACCAGCAGTTCAGATTTACTTTGAGGTTTAGTCAAGTAGAATCTAAGTTGTCTGTGCACATCTAAGGAATGCAGTATCTGTTTTCCTTTGTTCTGTGGATTGGGAAAGAAGGTTAGCAAATGAATGGACTGATTAAGAGCCACACTGGATACCACCTTGGGCATGAAGGATGGATTGGTTCTGAGGGACACCCTGTCCGCATGAAAGATGATGAAAGGCTCCCACTGCCATAAACTCCTGTAATTCAGATACCCTTCTTGCTGAAGTGATTGCTAAAAGGAAAGCTGTTTTCCAAGAAAGAAATTTTAAGTCTGCAGTAGCAGCTGGCTCGAAAGGAGGTAGAGTGAGTTTCTCCAAAACAAAGTTAAGGTCCCAGGCTGGGGTTGGAGCTCTCCTGAGTGGTCTCAATTTTTTTGCCCCTCTGAGGAACTGCTTGAGCAGTGGATGAGAGAAGAGGGGAGGTTCTGTGTTATAATGAGCTAAAATGGCTGAGGCGTGAATTTTGACGAAGGAAAAGGACAGGCCCTTATGAAGCATCTCTGTTAAGTACTGTAAAATCTGAGGTAAATTGGGCGCTGCTGTGCTCATCCCTTGAGATTGGTTCCAGGCACAGAATCTTTTCCTTTTTCAGCATAAGATTTTCTAGTACTAGGCCTCCCTGCCTCTAAAATGATAGCCATCACAGGTTTACTGAGGGATGGTGCAGGAGAGATTAGATAATTAGCCACGTGGCTAGGTTCAATGTTAGGAGCTGAGGGTGCAGAATCTGGTTCTCCTGCTGAGACAACAGGGAAGGAGTCTGAGGCAGGTGCCAAGGGGATAACCGTGACACACTGCGCAGGAGAGGGTACCAGTGTTGGCATGGCCAGTCTGGAGCAATCAAAATCATACTTGGTTTGCCCTGTTTGATTTTTTTGTAGTACTTTGGTGGGCAGAGGGGGGAAGTTATAGACTGATAAGTTTTTCCAGCTGAAGGACAGAGCATCCACTTTCCAGGTGTGTTTGTGGGGAGTCCTTGTGCAAAATTTGTCCAACTGGTAGTTCTGGGGAGAGGCAAACAGGTCTATATCTGGGCTCCCCCATTTGCTTGTCAACATGTTGAAAATCCTTGGTTCCAGTTTCCACTCGTGTGGGTCCATGAGCTTTCTGCTTAGTCCGTCTGCCAGTGTATTCAATTTTCCTGGCAGGAATTGAACTTGTAGGTGCACTTGGTAGTTCAAGGCTGTGTTCCGCAATGCTATGGCTAGTCTGCAGTGGAGGTAACAATGTGTATCCCCCTGCTTGTTTATGCACCACATAACAGTGGTGTTGTCCATCTTTACCATTAGTTGTCCTGGAAGAATATGGTCCTTGCAGGCTGTCAGAGCATTCTGTACAGCTAACATTTCTTTTTGATTGATATGCAAGTGCATTTGACTTGGGTTCCATTTGCCCTGAATGCATTTCCCTGCCAGGTGAGCCCCCCATGCATTGTCTGATGCGTCTGTTAGGGTTTGGGCAGCAGGGGGTGGTGTGAAAGGTAGTCCCTTGTTTTAGTGGCAGGCCTCTGCCCACCAAAGGAACTCTAGACGTAGGCAAGGTATGACAGTAATCATTGCTTCTATATCTGAAAATGTTGACACCATAGGATTTTTAGATACCACTGTAGTTTCTTCATATGCAGTCTTGCATATGGAATTAGAAGAATGCATGAGGCCATATTTGTCTTGCAGATAGCAGGGTTTTTGTAGCCACTTGTTTGAAATAGATTGTCAAATGAATTTGTTTCCCTGGCGTGAGGAAAGCCATCTGGGAAGTTGTATTCAAGCTTGCACCTAGGAATATAATTTATTGACAGGGTACCAGGTGTGATTTCTTTTCGTTTATGGTGTACCCCAGACAAGTTAGAACTCTTTGTACAAAGGCCAGATGATTCAAAAGTATGTCCTGGCTTTCTGCTTGAATTAGACAATCGTCCAGGTATGGGTATATGTGAATATTTCTTTGCCTGCAAAATGCAATAACTGGAGCTAGGTACTTTGTGAACACCCTGGGCACAGTGGATAAGCCAAAGGGCAGTGCACAGGACTGATAGTGCGTGTCACCTGCTTTGAAGCGTAGGTATCTTCCGCAAGATTCCCTGATTGGGATGTGCAGGTATGCTTCTTTTAAATCTAGTGTTGCCAACCAGGCATCTTTGCCTAGCATAGGAAGCAACTGGTAAAGAGTCAGCATCTTGAATTTTGGAATCTCCAAAAATGTGTTTATAGTAGACAGGTCCAGGATAGGATGCCATGAATTGTCTTTTCTGGGTACCAGGAAAAGTCTCGAGTAGAAACCTTGTCTCTTTCTCTCTTCTGGTACCAACTGAATAGCCCCCATGCTTAAGAGAGAAAGTACTTGTTTGTGGGCCTCTGCCCACCGATTTGGGGGTAGGTCTGGCCACCTGCTTGGTGTTGGCAACATGTGGAAGTGAAATCTGTATCCCTGGGACATATTTAAAACCCATTTGTCCTGGGTAATGAGTTCCCAGTTCTCTGCATGAAGAGCAATCTTCCCCCCCAAAGAGGCAGTCAGTTGATAAGTGCTTGGAAATTTTAAAAGGAAGTCATGGAAACAGCTTATCATGGGGGGGGGGGTCTTATTACTCCCAGATTTAGAAGTGGAGGCCCCCCACTGCTTAGTCCTGTGCGTACAGAGGGAATGCAGCCTGGGAGTTCTGCTGGATCTGGTTTGGGCTGAGAAGGTCTGGAAGAGGCAGGAAAGGACCAATTCTTGGAAGGCCAATGCCTGCTAAATCTTGGGAGGTTGTACTTGTAAAAAATCTTTAACAGTTTGCATAGATTCAGCTTTTTCTTCAATCTTAAGAACTCCTTCTGCTTTGTTGCCAAACAGGCGGTCCTGGTTTAGGGGAGGATCCAGTAATTTTGCTTAACATGACCTGGTAGGGATTTGCTCCTTACGCCAAGCATGCCTTCTAAGTACAGACCCATTTACAACAGCCCTGCAAGATGCCTCTAGACTCAAAACCACATTGCAAAGTATGTTTTCCAACCTGTTCAGCTGAACGCAATAAATCCTGTAAACCCTTATTTTCAGCACAATCAGGAGACATCATTTTCTGTTTAAGCAATCCAATAATATGCTGCTGATACTTCAACATCTGAAACTGGCAGTTTAAAGCCCTAATTGCCAAAGTTACAGAAGTGTACACCTTCTTACCCCATCTATCCAGCGCCCTTGAGTCTCTATCATAGGGGGTAGGATTTTTGGCAGTAATAGCTTTAATGCCCTTAGGCCCCTGTGAAATGGTCTCAGGATCAGCAGTAGGATTTTTGAAAAGGAACTTGTGAGAGTCAGGGACCCTGTAGTATCTATCAGGTTTCCTGGGAGCAGGAGGTAGAGAGTCAGGGGCCAAGCTAGATTCTGCAAATGCATCATCTAGTACAGGAGGTGTGGCTAAAGGCCTGTGATGGGGCAGGAGTAAGAAATCCCTAAGCCTCTTTTTAGAATCAGAGAAATCCTGACTTTCCCCAACGAAAATTTTCTCTGAGAGTATGCAGGGTTTCACCAAGAGAGAAATCCTCTGGGGGGGGGGGGGGTGAGCAGAGGGAATGGAGTCCTCAGCATTAGAATCCTCATAGGTAGATAAGGGTAAATCCTGGTCAACAGAGGAAACAGAAAAATTCAAAATCCTGGCCGAAGTATCATAAACAAACTCAGTCCTAGGTGTCTTAGAGGGGGGAAGGCTGGCTTCCTCTGAATAAAGTAATAAGGTCTTCAGATATTTTTATCTGTTTTTTAGGCATAGAGACCTGACCATGTGGTCTGGGCGTCAGTTTTTTAGGCATGGTTCGAGATTTAGGCCTTGAAGAAGAAGATGGCGTCGGTTTAATACGCAAGTCAGTAGGCCTGAATACACCCTCAGAAGCTGGTGCCTGCACAGCGGCTCCAGACCCATCCAAGGTAGAGACATCTGCAGGTTCCACAGTTGAAGCATCTCGCGGCATACCGGACTCCGAATGGGTCTCAGTAGAGGCCTGCGAATCAGAGGTAGCAGGTATCAAGGGCTGCAAAAGCGCCTCACTGAGTACCGGTGAACTGGCAACTGGCTTAGGAGAAGGGTCGTAGGCAGCTTTGGACCTAGGCGGCCTGTCTCTGTCTTTATTTTTGTGTTTTTTTGGAATGTCGGTAGTCGGATGTCTGACCGAAGACATATCAGGATAATTGAACCGAGCACCAAAATATTTAGAAGCGTAAATATACTGACGACTGATATTTCGTGGTTTAAATAAGGCACAAAACTGACAGCGAGGTACGTCGTGGTCTGGGCCTAGGCAAGGAATACAGTACGAATGAAAATCTTTATGAGGTATTTGCTTTCCACAAGTAATGCAATTATATACTTTTACTGACATTGGTTAAGAGCAAGAAAAAGGTTCCCCAAAGGGGTACTTAGCTTGTAGTTGAAGACTTCAGTTCTGAAACTCGAAAACGAAAATTTCAGGAGTCAGCCAACCAGCACTTGCGAACTGCGTCTGCTTTGGGCACCGCATGGCAAGAAAGACTGATGTAATGGCGTTGGCTGCATGTTTTATACCCCTGATGACCTTACGTCATGGAAGAAGGGACAGCAACCGACGCAGGACCCAAGACTTCGTTAATCAGGCCGAATGAGGGCTACCTGCAAGCAGATAACCCAAATGTAATGACTGCAACAGTGAAACATGAAGAACATCTGAGGTATTGGAGCTGACTGCCTCCCTTTGTACTCAGATATTCTGACATTGGTCAAGCCGTCCTCTGGCTTCAGAAGCAGGAAAAAATTATCTGGTAGTCAGGTCAACCAAAGGTTTCCACAGCAGGAAAACCCATCAGTTAGGACTGTAACAGTGAAACAGAACTCCTCCTCGAGGCTTTAGGTTTTGTGTACAGGATGATGTTTCCAATACTGCTAGAGGCGGTCCCTAGGAATCCAGGTTTAAGTGGAGGAAGCTAACCTGGCAGCTAAGTTTAGATGCTGGTTCCCCTTCATGACTCAATGACTAAATATCAATATCCATCATGTTGAAGTTGAGTTGCAAAACTATAACTTTCTATTTAAAGATTTAAAAAGATATACAGATTTTTATACTGTTTTACATTACCCGGTTTTTAATAATGTTTTTGGTGATCTATACAGACAAAAATAGCTTGCCATATGACTTCTTGACCACATAACCAATTGTAAGAGTACTTAATGGTGGATTACAAGTTTGTCGTCAATAATGAACATTTTTGAACATTTTGAGGAGGATAGCACTCAAATATGCAATAAAGAATTTAGTTTACTTCTGAGTATTTGGACTCACTTTAACGCAGTGTTTCTCTGGTTATCAATATAGAGGACCCAGACTGCCTTAAGATAGTGACTGGAAACCCTAGTTTAAACACTCAAGACCTTGACACAGAAAACTGCTCCAAGTATGCTGTCAAGACTACTAGCTATTTAGTCCAACATCTGGAGTGGGATATTTCTTCTTAAACTGCTACTTCCATAAATAATGAAAGTAGGTCTCTGAAGATAGATCTGTTGGAAATATAATTCCAACTAACCCCTGAAGAATTATTTTGAGAAAAGGGTGGAGCCTGGCATTACCTATCTTTCAAGTGGTAGACCGGTACAATCACTGCTTCCAGAATGAAAGATATTGCAATCATTAGTAAAGTTGTGTTAGAAACCAAAGCCCACATGGCGTTAACCGCCCCTGAATGGGAAAGGATAGGGATATTAATGAGAAGCGACCTACTTATTCTCTTGTTTTAAATGAACTCTGCCTTTTGTGTGCACTGTTTCTGCTTGCATACAGTGAGAGAGCCAACAGAAGTTCCGCTTAAGGATAAAAATCAGCTGTACGACTCCAGTTTAATCATCTCCTTGACGATCTTCAGTCGCACTGTGTGGCCAATTTACAGCATGTGAAGTGGCAGCCAGATAAAATATCATGATGAAGGTGTGGCCCAATCATGAAAAGCACAAAGATTTAAAAGTGACCTGGTTGTCATACCCACAGCTCCTCCTAAAAAATACTTGTAGAAAACAGAAAAATGTCAAGATATATAGTGCACTTTTCATGATAATGGAACCAGAAACTAAAAACAGTAAGAGACAAGAAAATAGCTGAAGAGGACAATGGGGACCAGCACTTTATGGTGCATACCTATGTCAGTTTTAGAGCTTGCAGTGTTGGGTCCCTCTGTGAAATTGCATTGGGTTGGGGATGTTGCTGGGACAAAAAACTCAGTGGCACAAGTTCCACAGTTAATAACATTGTATCAGCATTTTTAGCAAAATCAAATCAATTCAAGGATGAATTAAACCCAATTACCTTTGCAAATAGCTAAAAATCCCTACTTATCAGAATATTACATCATGAAAAATTTATTTTTCTGCATGAAAATAGAGAATAGATAAAAACATTTCATTAACTGTTTGGTACACTTCCAAGTGTAAAAACAAATAAACATGATACACATTTAAATGTAATACTAACAATTAGCATATACTTGAAAATAAGAAGTTATGTACCTACCATAACGTTCCATGTTAGTTGTCTTCTCTCGCCTTCTTTCTTGCTTGATGGGTTCGGAGCCGATCCCTCGGCTCCGACTCGGCACTTGCTAAGCTCGAGAGTCACTTTTACCAGCTCGAGGCAGCCCCATATCCCATGATGCAAGGCGGTAAGTACCCAGATCTCGTTTGATGACAAAGGAAAAACAGCACCAAGCATAAAATACTTCCAAAAGGAAGAAAGAAAACTTACAGATGGAAGAAGGACCAGGTCTGAATGGTCTTCAGCATAACAGTTTCTTATAACAAGGTCTGTCCAGGCCAGGGGGAAGGAGGGAGGGACGCAAGAAAGAAGGCGAGAGAAGACAACTAACATGGAACGTTATGGTAGGTACATAACTTCTTAATGTTAAGTTGTCAATCTCGCCTTCATTCTTGCTTGATGGGACCGTCCTAGCACCTCTATCCTGGGTGGCTCAATGGAACAAACTCTTGAGGACTGTAGAGCCAAAACTGGCTCTGTCCCTGGAGGCCAAGTCCAATTTGTAATGGGAAACAAAAGTGTGAGGAGTGGCCCAAGTGGCGCTGCACAAATAGTGTCTAAAGGAAGTCTAGCTTGAAAAGCTGTAGAAGTAGCTAAGCTCCTAGTTGAATGTGCTTTAGGTTTTGAGCACAGCTGTTTTCCCCTGAGCAGATAAATTTCAGAGATGACCGAAGAAAGCCATCTAGACAAAGTCACTTTAGAAACAGGAAGGCCTTTTTATTATCCATAGGAAACAAAAGTTGATCAGATTTTCTAAATTTTTTGTTCTGTCCAAATAATATCTAAGTTGACGGTGGACATCAAGATAATGTAGCTTTTGTTCAGCTCTATCTGAATAGTTAGGAAAAATACAGGAGATCAATGGATTGATTCAAATTGTTCTTTGAAGCGACCTTAGGCAAAAAGGTTGGGTTAGTTCTCAAAGATACTCTGTCTTTGTGAAAAACCAAATAGGGGGGTCGAACCGAAAGAGCATGAAGTTCAGACACCCTCCTGGCCGATGTAATAGCCACTAGGAATAAAGTTTTCCAAGAAAGATATTTCAGGGAACAAGAAGCAGCTGGCTCGAAGGGGGGAAGAATCAAGGATGTCAGCACTAAATTTAGATCCCACTGAGGAGGAGGATTCCTGATTGGAGGTTTTAGTAGGAAAATTCCTTTCAAGAAGGCCCTATGATCTGCTATCCCGACATGAAAATTGGAAATAGCAGCCAATTGAACTCTGACTGTGGAAGAAGAGGAGCCTGCATGAAAAATCTCTGCTAAGAAGTCCAGGACTGCTTGAACAGGGGCAGTAAAAGGATCAATATTCTTGGTCTTAGCCCAATAAGAGAAACGTTTCCATTTGCTTGTATAAATCCTCCTGGTAGAGGATTTTAACGAAGCTACTATGATGTCTCTAACTGGGTTAGAGATCAAAGGAAGCCTGGCTAAGGAAGGAAGTGGAGCAACCATGCTGTGAGGTTGAGAGAAGGGATTGACCGGTGCAGCTGACCCGATTGGTGAATCAGAAGATCTGGCACTGGGTCCAGATGCCACGGCTGCACCAAAAGGTGATGATGGAGGAACGGGAACCAAACTTGTCGAGGCCAGTAAGGGGCAATGAGAATCAATTTAGCTCTCAAAACGGTAGCTTTCTGGATAACCTGAGGGATCAGAGGAAATGGAGGGAAGGCATAAAGAAGTCCCTGGGGCCAATCCTGGGTTAGAGCGTCTCTGGGGGGATGGCCTGATAGAGGAAAGAGGCTGAAGAAGTCTGGACATTTGCTGTTTTGGGGAGTAGCAAAAAGATCGCAACATGGATGACCCCATTCCAGAAAAATCTCTTCCGCTATAGATTGCTTGAGAGACCACTCGTGAGGCATGAGAATAGCTCTGCTCAATCTGTCCGCTACAATGTTGGTTTTCCCAGGGATATGCGTTGCTACCAGAAACCGATGAGAGGAGATCGCCCATTGCCAAAGTCTGAGCGCTTCTCGACACAAGGGGTAGGACTTGGTTCCGCCCTGTTTGTTGATATACCAAACTACAGACATGTTGTCTGTGTGGACTGCAATTGTCCCTACGGGAAGAAAGTCGTTGAGGGCTTGCAACGTTAAAAGCACTGCTCTCATCTCCAGGACATTTATGTGCAGATGGTACTCGAGCGGCTGCCACGCCCCAGGAACCATCTTGCCCTGATAATGACCCCCACCCGATCAGGGAGGCATCCGTGGTGACAGTGGCTATCGGGGATGGGGTACAAAGTACCTGCCTTGGTGAACCTGAGGAGATGTGATCCACCAAGCAAGATGCTCTTTGCATGTCTGTGTCACCAGAATCTGGTGACGATTGGAAGTTGCTGGTATGACCATTGTGTGAACAGCATCCACTGAAGAAGGCGCATGTAGAATCGAGCCAGGGAAGAAGAGTAATGGCCGCAGCCATGAGACCTAATACCTTTAGAACCATTCTGGCCTGTACTTTCTTGTTGGCCAGAATGATCCTGACATGACTCTGAATGTCTGAAACTCTTTGATCTGTAAGGGTAGCTGACATCCGAACAGTGTTTAAGTTTGCGCCTATGAAGGTAATAGACTGGCAGGGCGATAAGGATGACTTTTGAAGTTGATTGAGATGCCCAAATGAGAACAAAGGTTTATTGTGTAATCCCTGGCTTGTATAAGCTGATGCCTGGTGGTGGCTGACAGGAGCCAGTCATCGAGATATGGAAACACCTGGAATCCTTGACGTCTCAGGTGAGCCATGACCACTGCCATGCATTTGGTGAACACTCTGGGGGCTGTAGTGAGACCAAAGGGCAGGGCTCTGAACTGGAAATGACTGGACCCCAGCCGAAAGCGGAGAAATCTCCTGGAGCGTCTGTGAATTTTGATGTGATAGTACGCATCCTGAAGATCTATTGAGCACATCCAGTTGTCCTTCTGTAAGAAGGGCAGAATTGACTGAAGAGTGACCATTCGGAATCTTGTCTTCCTGACAGACTTGTTGAGTCTGCTGAGATCCAATATTGGTCTCCAGTCTCCCGTCTTTTTGGGGACCAAAAAGAATCTTGAGTAGATTCCGGGCTCTGAATGGTCTATTGTAACTGGCTGAATGGCTTTTTTTTGCAGTAGTTTTGAGACTTCTAACTCTGCAATTTCCCTTAGACCGGGTGGTACATCTGGAAGGGAATTTGAGGGGAAGGGACTTTCCTCGAAAGGAATTATGTAACCCTTGGATATGATCGACTGTACCCCATCTGTCTTGAGTGAGGGAATGCCAGGCTTCTGGGTACAGTGATAATCTTCCCCCGACTGCCTCCAAGGAGGGACAGCCAGGCAACATCTCAGGGATGCTGAAAGGGATTGTCAGAGAGAGGCTCTCTGTTTCCCTGGTTTTTCGGACCCCCTCTGCCTCTAGAGCGGTGTCTGTTGTTGTTACCCCCTCTGCCTCTAGGGGTAAACTGACCACGTGAATCCGGCGTGACTCCTTGGGATTTACGGAACCACATTTTCCCACCTTTCTGTCCTTTGGGATAAGGTCTAGAAGGGGTGGAAAAACGGACTCCAACAGCAGAAAGAGTCTTGCCGTCCTGTTCGCACCTGGTCAAGGTTTCCTTCACCTGAGGGACAAACAAAGCTGACCCATCAAAGGGAGAATTTGTGAAGGACGCCTTAAAGGGATCCATAAAATCACATAGCCGCATCCAGGCTTGGCGTCTAAGAGCCACACCTGTACCTGCGGCTCTACTCGCTCCATCCGCAGCATAAGATATTAGCCGCATGGAGGAGTTTGCAATGGAATTGAGGGTTCCTAGCTGCGAAGCAATTTTTCTTGAGCCCCTGCAGCTGTAGGATCCTGAACTACTTCACCCAGCTCCTTAAGGATATCCCTCTGGAGTCTGGTGAAGTGACATAGGTAATTCAGCGAACGCATAGCAAAGGTCGCTGAGGAAAACATCCGCTTACGGTACCTATCCATGGTCCTAGAGTCCTTATTAGGAGGATGGACGGGCACGGAAGGATCTGCAAGTTCCTTTTGGTGGCCGCAGCCACCACCATGGCATCAGCGGGGACACCCTTAGTGAGGAATTGCTTGTCACACGGGCAGTGATAAATTTTGAAGGCCTCCTAGGGACTGGCTCTACAGAGTCAGGAGCTGCCCACGCCTTCGTGCAATAACCTGCATAAGGGGTCGAAGGCGGAGACACCCAGGAGGTGGAGGGCCGAGATCCAAACGCCTCTAGGTATACTGACTCATCCTCAGAGGGATTGTTGGTGGGCCAGTTTCCCTCTGTTTAAGGAGTTCTAGGATGTCTGAGAAGGAGACATCCTCAGAGAGGATCTAGGGGATCCCTCTGACTCATCAAAGTCAGTATCAGTGACAGACTCGGGGAGTCTACATGCTTCCTCTTACAAGTCCTCTTCCTAGGAGGATCTCCCGAAACATCAGGAGAATCCTCGGAAGAGGGGAAATTCCCAATGGGGAAACCTGAGGCGGAGGATCTCTGGGTCCTGTAGCAAGAGAAGTGGCAGAGATGTCAACAGGTACTATAGAGGGAGGAGCTACGGGAACAGACTGCTGACTGATACCAGTGGCCAGCAGACTCTTCATGATCTCGAATGATCCCCTCCCAGGCAGCTCCGAGAGAACCCGTTCGAAGAGCTAGGAACTCCAGGGACCACCGAAGGGAAGTCTCCGAGGCAGATGTCGGAGCCGAGCTCACCAAGGCCGAGGCTCCAAGGGGAAGAGCGGGTTCGGACAAGGGTCCGATGCCACTCACCCCTCGGAGGAGACCATGGAAGCCCGACCACGAATCCCTCTAAGGAAGGTCTCAAGAGGAGATAAGAGTAGAGGCTGAAGGAACAGAAGGGGGTATCCGTCCTCCAGCCGTAGCAGTAACCATTCCCGAAGACTCCAACTCCATGCTCTGGGGTAGAGTTGAAGGAGGAACTGTAACGGGGTGTGGACCAACAGTCGTCTGTTGAGACGGACTATGTAACATTTGGGCCAGTACCTGTGACCTAAGTAATCTACTGACCACTCTCTCTAGGTCATGATCTGACAGTCTGGATGACCTTGAAGATCGGCTCCGATGGCTCCGTTCCGAAGAAGAGGTGAAGCCGGAGCCGAAAGTATCGGCTCCAAGGAAGGAGACCTCGACCTCTTTCTGGAATGAGCCATCGGAACCGATACTATAGATCCTGTCGGAGCCGACTTCTCGGAGCCGACAGGAAGCTCGATGTATCGGCTCCAGCGGAGCCGATACAGCCACCAAATAACGGTGTCGGAGCCGATCGGGCCGACACCGATGCCTGTGCCACATGGGTGTCGGAACCGATTGGAGCCGACACGAAGTGGTCGATGCAGATTCGGCACCGATAGCCATCGGTGCTGAAGGCTTTGTTAAGCCAGAATCGGCTCCAGCGGAGCCGATCTCGACTCGAACGAGTCGGAGCCGAGGCCGCAGGCTTAGACACAGAAGCCTGGGCCTTGGAAGATTTAGCTGATTTAGATGGAGCCGACTTAGCCGGAGAGCCCTCCGGCTTAAGAAGGCCCCTAAGGATCAGCTTGTTGCGTCTTTCCTGCAGGACTCTCTGGCTGAAGGAATGACAAATAGCACAGGAGTCCTGCAGGTGAAGAGGCCCCAGGCAATACAGGCAAGAAGTGTGACCGTCTGTCAGAGACATCTTCTGACAGCACGAGTCACACTTCTTAAAACCTGAGACCCTCTCCTTTGACATGGTGCTTTACAAAACACACACACACACCAGTCAAAAAATTAACTTAAATAAAATACCAAAAGGTATTCCTATAAACAAACACACACACCCTAACAGGGAGGGGATGGGATGGGTAAAGTTTGACTAAAAAAAATTAGAAGAGACAGGGATTTTCTGTCACAAAATGTAAATAATTAACTAATAACTAATAATTAAGGGTTTTTTAAACAAAAAGGGGCTTAAATATCCAAAAAGTGAATCACTTACCAGGAGCTGGTAAAAGGAGGACCTCATAAGCGAAGCGGCAAATGAGATCTGGGTACTTACCGCCTTGCATCATGGGATATGGGGCTGCCTCGAGCTGGTAAAAGTGACTCTCGAGCTTAGCAAGTGCCGAGTCGGAGCCGAGGGATCGGCTCCGAACCCATCAAGCAAGAATGAAGGCGAGATTGACAACTTAACATTGCAATGTTTTAAAGTTTTTCTACCCTGGACTGATTTGTAAAAAGGAGGCTGACATAAATAAAACACATTTAATAGATGTAAGTGTGATGTTATGACCCACCTTTTGTTTAGCTCTGCAGTAATTTTAATCACTACTCAATGCTTATGAGCAATCTTGTTTTTACATTAAATTTAACAGCAGGGAGGACATTGTTACATACTTACAAGTTTGCTTATTTCATCTTGTCGATCTGGTGCAGATCTAGCAGTGGCTCGAATCATGGTAGAGGTCTGATTGTCTGTTAGCTTCTTTATACATCTCTGTCCTGCAACTATATTACACACCTAAACAATGAATGCAAAGAACAATTATTTTAAACATTAATACATATGTCTTCATTTACCTTTGCATTACACTCCTTATAAACCATTTTGCATTCTAAAACACTAATATCTCAAACTATATCATTTTCATCTACAAAACTCAGACTGCCACTTACATACTGAAAAGCAAAATAAAGTGGCGAGACCATTGCACTGGTGTTTGGGCAAACACTGCAATACAGAAGGAACCGAGACACATTGGAAACATGAAACACAAAGCATTACAGGGAATAATGAAATGCATCTCATATGGGATCAACCATTACCAACCTTTCCAAAAATTGATGGGAAAAAAACAGATATAGTAGTCAATGAAAAAAGACAAAAGTAACATTGATCACTGAAACTGCTACACCCATTGATTACATTGTCTTTAGTACAAAGCGTCATAAAATATCAGGATTTGTGGGCAGAAGCAACAGCAATGAGGAATAAAAATACTAAGACCGTTCCAATAGTAGTAGCAGCAATAGGGTCTAATGAAAAAGAATTAGCAGTCGCACTTAGATATGCTACCAATACATATAATCCTGTATAAATTAAGAAAGGAGGCAATTCTGGGCACATTGTGAGTGCTGAGAAGAGCCCTCTTGGCTAACAAAGATTGAACCAGTACTAATTTCATTAACTTTAATTTTACCTTGACTTATGAATGGGGTCCATTCCTATCATGGTATTAGAAACCCAAAAGGCTTGGAGAAATTTAAACCGGGAGAAACCAATTAAATACATAACAAATAACAGAACGATGCTTATATTTATCCACTTGCTACCTTGTGAGGCATTACATATTTTAAAGCAAATGTTTCCTCTGAAAACTCTGAAATATAGTTGTTTAATGTCTTCTAAATAAATATAAACACCCAAGAAATAAATAGGGACAAAAAAAACCCCTCTTCCTCTGTTAGGACTGACAGACTGGCAACTCTGAGCTACTACAGGTTATCAAACAATTCATCCAAAATTTGGAACCACTTAGAGAGAAGACTTGCAGATTTTTCCAATGTCTACTGCACCCTCTCAGGCACAATATGTACTTTCCCTTACTCAACGACCTAGTTAACATCAAACCTAGCCTAGGAGTCTGCAGATGAGAACACCTTTGTTCTCCTATTTAAAATATCGTTTTTCTACAAGGATTCTAACCACTTCTCTCTCTCGCATTCTTACTATTTAAGTTTTGTTCTATCCAGTTCATTCCACAAGGCTTTGTGGCCCATTTTCATGGGAAACCTGACATGGTATTCATAATGACATGAAAAAACTTGGCATGGGAAGAGGATAAACTGCCTTTTTATACTGCAACTGTCTACTTTACTGTGCCTGTTAAATCATATTTTATTGCTGTTTTCACTGTTTGCTAAGTTCTTGTTGCTATTTTCACTATGTATTTGCTGATACTTTTCACTGTTGCAAAGCAATCTGTTCTGCTTGTTCTGGCTTTCCTGGCAAGTAGTGTTAAAATAACTGATTTGTTAGCAGTTTAAAATATTCTTTAGAGTCTCATTGTTGATTTGTTAGCTGTTTAAAATATTGTTTGGAGTTTCATTGCTGTTTTTCTGCTGTAGTATCTCACTATTTTTCTGTTAAACATTCTCTAGTGATTCCCACTGAAACTAGGGTACCCAGTAGCTATAGCATAGTCCAGATACAGATTTGCTGCATCTGGGTCTGTTTGTAGTGGCTGTTGGTTCTGAGCACATTTTCCAGGCCATCTTTGATTAGAAAGGACCCTTCTGCACTCTAGAGAGAAAAGTGTTCTGACTGAAACCTATCTTGGTGAAGGGTGGTTGGTCTAGGGCTTGGAGTAAGTATCCTCATTAGTCCTTTTGAACCTTTTTAATTTTTTTTCCAAGTTTTTAGCTTCTGGTGTTTAAGCCCTGCATTTGAGCAGGACTCTGCTTGTTTGCATGTCACACAGCATCGCACACTGCCGTGCAATTCTGCACCATAGCTGGACAGATAAATTCAACAATTTTTCCCTTAGATATAGCAGTAGCACATTAGTGTAGCCCTCATCCTTAGTAATTTTCTGATCCAACAGATACTCCTAGTGAGCTGTAACCTATTAAATCACCAGCAAAACCCCCCAGCAGAAATATCCATCCACTAAGCTCCTCTTTGAGCAGTCCTGAACCCTCCCCGCAACTTTGTGATAACAGTTCTTCAACCCAGCATTATGGACAATTGCACTACACTTGTTTCTTCTGCCAACCTTGGTGACTTGGGTCTCTTGAGACAGTGTAGCAATTCCCCATGTATGCTGACAACCCTCAACTAATATAGTAGAGTGCGACAGATGTACCTACACTAAGAATCTGGAATCCATGCTCTCTCGCACACAAAACAATAAACAAAACAATACACCAAAGAGGTTGTCATCCCACCCACCACTGCTCATGAATATAGTACCACTACTAATACACATAGTATGCAAACACAAAATCTACATACACAGAGGTTCTCTCAGAAAACTTACTGAAACACCAGAGACTTCCAAATCACAAGACTGCTACAACTAACAGTTCCCACAGTACTCATGACACAGTAACACAAGTGTCTCAACTACCAAGCCTGCAAGGCATAACACTCAAAAACCAAATTTTCCTGTCATTGGAGACTCCACAGTGAGACATTCGGATGTCCCACTCACCAGGCAGGACAAGAAGAAAGTCACAATTAGCTGCCTGTCCAGTGCTAGGATTAATCAAATCAAGCGTGCACTCAGGTCTCTCAGCAACAAGTACCATTATGACTCTCATAGTTCATGCTGGAGTGAACAACCTGAGATGCATCTCACTGGAAAATATGGAGAGAGAGATGCTTGAGCTATCTGAGTATGTGTCCAAGGTATATCCCTAGCCTTAAGCAGCATACTACCCTCACCTAGAATGATGCCACAGTATAAACAAAAATATGACCAATTTCAATAATTGGCTTAGTTTTTGGTGGCATTCAAAGGGGATCAAGTTTCTGTCAGCCTGGGAAGTCATGGTCGACAAACCTTGCTGCTTTGTCAGAGACTGTTTGCACCTGGCACCATTAGGCTTTCAGCTCCTGGCAAATGCTCTTGCCTCCCCAAAGTACCTTTTTTAGGCAAAGTTTCGAAAACAACTTTGCCAACAGGAAACTTGCCAATCTTAACAAAATAAGGGTTATGATGCTAAACACTAGGAGCTTAAACCAAACTGTGCACACCCTGGAAGCACTTACTACTGGAAGATGTACATGTTTGTGCAGATACAGAAACCTAGTTCAAGGCCTCAAAGTACCCCCAGCCTTGCAAGGCTAAAATGCTTTCCACACCTTCAGACCGCAAAATGAACATGACAACCAAAGGAGGTGGTGTTTTTATCTATATTAGAGATAAATTCACCTCCTGTCTAGTTAGACTGGACAACTGCACAGAGTTACTCCAAGTACAAGTTACTGTGGGTAAGTCCCCCACTCAAGTCATAGCCAGTTATAGATCCCCCGCCATGGGTCATGATGTGCATGAAGCCTACTTAAACTGCACTCGATCTAAACATTTCTAAACAATCTGGTTATGGGGGATTTCAATTTTCCCACTATCAGCTGGTAAACATACACTAGTCCTAAGTTCCTTGACTAACTCAAATGCCCTGAAACAAATTGTTCATACTCTTACAAGAGGAACTAACATACTACATCTGGTCCACACTAACATGTCAAACAGATGCATTGCTGGAACTATCGGACCCTCATTGGTTAAATCTGACCACAAATCAGTCACCTTCGAGCTGGCAATAACACCAGAGCTCACAAAAGGCAAAATCAGACAAAAAAACTTCACCAAGGCAAACTATACCCTCCTAGGTGAAGGTATAAATGCATTCCAAGCCCCACACTCCAGCTGGAAGTGGCAACTACACCGAAGCTTACATTAAAGCCCTGTGCAATCACTTGCATAAGTATATAGACTCAACTGTATCAGAAAAAGTCAGAGCCTCAAGTAAAAACAAGCCACCATGGTGAACATCCAGCATCAACAAACTTTACAATAAATGCAAAAAGTTATTGCCCAAGAAAACAAAGGCAAGGCCCTAACAATGGAAAAACACCCACCCCAGCCTCAACAGGCAAATAAGACATGCAAAATCCTCTAAAGGCTCCTTTAAGAAAAACCTAGCAAGCACAGTCAAGAATAACCATAAGACATTTTACAGCTGTGTTGTTGTTGTGACTTTCGGCTTTTCCTGGTTAGGGGTCGCCACAGTAGAACTCCAGTACGCTAATGATTGGCAGTTGATTTTTATGTACCGAGTTGCCAGCTTTGACGCACAACCTTCAACGAAGGTACGCCCATTCACACGTCTCCATGCAGAAGACGCTCTGAGCGTCAAACCGGACAGTGTCTTACTGTGAGGCTACAACGTACGTAGCCTAAAAGGTAGGGCCCAAGTATGTGCAGAACTAGTAACCAACGGTTTCACATGCATTGACCCCACAGAGATAGTAAGCCTGCCAGCAGATAGGTTTGGCGAAAACTTCACTCCCTTATCACCTCCAAATGTATCACAAACCATCCCCCCACCCTACATATGTGAAGAGCAGGTCATTAAAGCCCTGCCCAAGGCAAAAAACACAGCCTCTATGGGACCAGATGGCATCCCAGACTTCTAAACAAGCTAAAACATGAAATAGCATCACCATTAAGAACCTTTTTCAATCATAGCCTAACTACAGGCTTTGTTCCAACAAAATGGAGAATAGTAAGTTATTCCCCTCGACAAAGGTGGCCTAGCAACAGATCTGGAGAATTACAGACATATAAGTCTGACCAGCCTCATCTGTAAGGCCAGGAAACTTATTATGGACCTCATAAATAAAGATATAGGCCACCTCCAAATCCTGGATCCAACCCAATTCGGCTTCAAGGGCAGATCCTGTCTATTAAATCTGGTGGATTTCTTTGAAAATGTGACCAAGGCCATTGACAAGAGCAAATCTGTACACACAGCATACCTAGACTTGGCAAAGGCTTTCAACACAATCCCACATGCAGGCATTACCGATAAAATGGGGGAACTGAATGTAAACCCCTTTTTTGTAAGATGGATTGCCAACTGGCACAGAAATCGGCACCTTTCACCAGCAGGGTGCCACAGGGGCCAGTGCTGGGTCCCCTACTGTTTGATATATACTTCTTAGAAGTTCAGGCCAAAACTAAGGGGTTACGGCTGACCAAGTTTGTGGATGACTGCAAACTGGATGCAATTACTGAATCCCAAGATGATGCCAGTATACTCCAGGAAGGTCTTACACAGACCAGTGACTGATGTCTTAGTCACAGACTCAAACTAAATGCAAAGAAATGCATCATCAGTCCCTTTGGCAAAAACAATGCCCCTTCACACTATCAAAACAATGATACCCTAAGTGCCCATGAAGTGGCAAGGGATCTGAGATTACTAGTAGACTGTAACCTTAAATTTGACCACATGTTCACTGTAGTAAGGAAGGCTTTCTATGTAGCATACTTGATTAGTAAAGGCATTTTCACAACTCCTCTACACTCTGCACTAATCCGGCCCATAACAGAGTATAACGCCCCATTCAAAATGTACTGTACAAAGCACCTGCAGCAACTGGAGAGACCTCGAGGTTTCTAACCAAGATGATCAAGGGACTCCGGCATTTGCTATACACAGACGGACTAAAAGCCCTGTCACTATACTCTGCATTGTATAGACTTTTAAGGGGAGACTTAGGTCTGGCTTAAACAGCAATCTCATACTCAAACCTAATGAACTTGCTACATATCCGTAAATCAAACAGGACTAGAGCCACCCATCCCAGGGACCTAAATATAGCTGGCGACTTAAATAGGACATGCCGGAGGGACAGATTTGTGTCCCAGCTACTGCCAATTCATGTGAAGCAGAGCACCTCTATGTCATTGCTCGAGTGTAACCTGGATGAGTGGATAAGGTACTGTAAATTCTTACAGGGCATAGTGTCCACAACCCTCCTGGACATCAGAAGTCATTACTAAATGCAATCCTGGGTATTGACCAACATATGTACGGTATCACACTGGGATGAATCGACTAGGCTTGAAATGACCTCCGGGTCAACAGCCTAGCAAACTACTATGATCCTTGCTTTAAATTCTGGGTTGGAAAATGTAAGCTGGAGCCATGAAGGAAAAACTGAATATTCTGACAGCATAGCTAACATGAATTCTAAAAATGGCAAACTGCCTGCTGAAAAATAAGTGAAATTCTACCAAGAGATCTTCCCAGTACATCTTTGGTACAATGCTTGAAGAAACAAACTCAAAACATGCTTGGCTGGATTAACAAAAGAAAATTCTGCAGCAGGCTAGCAAATTAGGAGCTTCTTAAGAGATTTCTAGTAAAAGTATGTCCAACCCATTGTGCAGATGGTGCCAGATGCTTCTACGGTTCAGAGGAATCAGAGTCCTGATGTGGAATGGTCAAGTAGGGTAAAATGGATGACAACTGGGAAATCAAAGCAGAAAGTACAGTTGTGTAGGAAATTGAACTTAATAAATACAAATGTTCAAATACATTCACTACTGCACTAAGTGTTAACTTTTAGAAACTTCTGTTGCAAAAGGTATGACGTCCAGTACAAATTCAAAAATTACATGCCATTACCACTTCTTAATTAGACAGACACCCTACCACCTGGGCATCATAATGCTGTTGGAGAAAGATTTCCATCTGTGCAATTTTCAGCTCTTTCTTGCACCAAAGAGGGGATCTGATAAAAGTCACACCACTAACCAGGTAAAGGTCTATCTTCTACCAGAAATAATTAAAAATAGCACAAACAGATATTCCTACTATACCACAGGCATCCTTTTGCCAAGGTGAAATGTGTCTGCCTAGCTGAAAAGGAGTAACAGCCAACCAGAAAAGCCCTCAAAACTTCCTCTCCTAGCACTTGGTTAGGAAAGAGGGATTCCAACCCACAAACGGTAAAAGCTGTAAAACAGAGGAGCAGACAGAAGGAAATATTGGTGCAGTAGTGAAGGTACTCAAACATCTACAGTTATGGTACGTGCCTATACAGCTGTGCTGTGCTCTTTATATTTTTCACTGTTGCAGTAGTGCCAAAGTTTACCCTCTGAAGAAACAGGTTGGAGTAACCCTTGGGAGTAGAGCCATGGCAACCTCCCCCCCCCCACTCTGACGACAATACCTCAGAGACAGTACGAGAAAAAACTATGGACAACTGACCAGGTAGTTGCTTTCAGGATAGCCTGGGTGCTGTCCTTCTTAGCTGTTACCTTCGCACAATAAACATCGACACGTACTGGTGCAAAATGCGCTGAGCTAGCCATTTTCAGAACTATGCCTTCCCTACGCTTTGCAAAAGGCTATGAACTGCCACACGCTCACTTCCCTAGACCTCATTTTGTAAAATCTCAGCTGTCTATACATCATCTAAGAAGTGCAGAATCCCTCCCCCTTGGTATTTGGGGTAGCATAAACTATCAAGAAGTTGATGGCTGATTAAGAGAAACTTTTGTCACTTCCTTGGGCAAGGAGTTTGGATTAGCGTGGAGAATTGCACTGCCACTGTGGAAGATAAAGGCAGCCTTTCCTGCCCAGAAAGGTCTGCTATTCAGAAATCTTCCTGAAAGAAGTGATGGTCACTAGGAATGGGTTTTCCCTGTCAAGAACGTGTTGTACCTGTTGGCGCAAATGTTTTTAGAGCAACTTTTTTCCATACAAAGTTCAGGTCCTACAAGAGAGAGTTCCTTCTTGGATGGTATCATGTGTAGCACCCCTTTAAAAAAAATGCTTCATTCGCAGTAAGTAGTAAACAGGGGGACCACAGGGCAGGCTGGCAGAGATAACAGATGAGTATATTTTAACTGAGCATAAGGCAAGTCTAATTTGTAAACGTCGCAGGTATCTGAGGACCTCTGACACTATAGAGTTCTTTGGAGTCCAGGATCTGTTTCCAGCATGCAACCGAGAATCTTTTCCATACTGGTACATCTGACTTCCTTGTATTTGGTCTACTAATCTCTCATAATTATAAGCATGTCCTCTATAAACATGTCCCTTAAATGGGATGAGTCCTAGAGTTTTCTTGTTGTCTGCCACAAGATCTTTAGGTTGGAGTCAATGAGTGAAACCCTTGCTCTGAGATAAGAGGATCACAACATGCTGAGACGATGGTATAGGCTGCATATTAATAGCATTTTTGGTCTATCCTCTTGTATTTTCTGAATCACCTTGTGGAGGAGGACTGGAGGAAAAGCAAAGAAAAAAAGACATGAAGGGCAGACTGAATTGCCTTCCAGGGTGGGGGTCTAAATGAGGCAATTGTACAGGTAAGTACAGATGTGAATGCCTTTGGCCATGCAGTACACAATTACTAAAACCGGGCACTCTGTAAATGCCCTGGGAGCAGTAGATAAACCAAAGGGTTAACAGTTTGGTAACAGGCACCCTCTGCTTTGAACTTCTGGTACTACCTGTGTACCCTGGCTATGGGTACGTGGCGATAAGAATTTCCGAGATCCAGAATAACCAGAAGACCTTGAGGGAAGAGTAGAGGAAGCTCAGCCTACAAGGTTACCATTTTGAACTCTGGCACTAGTATAAAAAGAAGTTATGTCTTACCATAACGTTCCATCTGTGTTGTTGACCTTCGTTCATTCACTACTGCTGGGTTATCTGTTTCGTCCTCGGAACCCAGCCGGCCAAATATCAAACTCACGTCAGCTAAAAACTCTCGAGCCAAGGTCCTACCCAGAACGCTCTGTTCTCTGTTACCTCAGATCGAGTTTGCAAGTTGATAGACAAAGGTAGAGGCTGCCTCTGGTCATAACAGACCTATAATAAAGGAGTATATGAGATCAACCAGGAACCTCCGGAGGGGGACAGAGGGTGGAAAGTAATGAATGCATGAAGATCAACAACACAGATGGAACGTTATGGTAAGACATAACTTCTTATCTTCGTTCATTCCTTACTGATGGGACAGAGTCCCCAGCTACCTGTATCCCTGGGTGGCCCTCATGGAAGGACATTCCTGAGAACCATGGAAACAAACAAAGCTCTACCTCTGGAGGCCAAGTCCAATTTGTAATGGAGAATAAGGGTATGAAGTATGCCCCAAGTCGCAGCTGAGCAAATATCATTGAGGGAAGCCTTAGCATGGAAAGCTGTTAAAGTTTCCATAGACCTTATAGAATGTGCTTTCACTCTGTGAGGCAAGGTGACATTGTTTGTGTTGTAGATAAAGGTAATACAATTTCTCAACTATGAAGCCAATGTAACTTTTGAGACAGGATGACTTAGTCTTAGTCCAGAAAAAAACAGAAATAGTTGGTCTGATTTATGGGTAGATTTTGTTCTGTCCAGATAAAATCATATTTGCCTATGAACATCCAAGGAGTGCAGGCAATACTCTCCCTTGTTAGTGGTTAGGAAAGAATACTGGAAGGTCAATAGATTGGTTGATAGACCGCTCTGACACCACTGTTAGTAAAATGGAAGAATTAGTTCTCAGTGATACCCTATCCTTATGGAAAATAAGATAGGGAGGTTTGATGCATAAGGCTAGAAATTCTGACAAGCATCTGGCCGATGTGATTGCAATCAGAAACAAAGTTTTCCAAGAGAGATATTTTACATCACATGAAGACGCAGGTTCAAAGGGGGGGCTGTTAGACCTTGCAGTACCAAGGCCAAATCCCAAGGTTGTGCAGGTTCTCTAAAGGGAGGTTTTATGTGAAGAACCCCCTTCAAGAAAGCTTTACAGAGTCTATGCGACATAAGCGAAGAATCCTGAAAACCAATGTGGAAATTCGAAATGGCAGCTAAATTCACACGAACAGTAGAGGCAGACACCCCAGAGTGGAAAAGATGTGATATCTAATCCAAAATCACCAAAACTGGGGCTGACAAGGAGTCTAATTGTTTATTCGCTGCCCATAGAGAAAACCTTTTCCATTTATTGAGATAGATTAGTCTGGTGGACGAGTTATGAGACGCAATAAGAATATTGCACACAGGGGACAAGAGGTTTTCCTGCCTGGCAATCATTGGAAGTGGAGAAACCAAGCTGTCAGTTTCAGGGTTGTTAGATTGGGGTGAGTCAGACCCTGCGGATGGGAGATCAACGTTGGGGATGGATTGAGGATCCATGGTTGATATAGCAGGTGAGGCCAGAGGAAGGGGAACCAGACTTGTCGAGGCCAATATGGAGCAATGAGGATCACTTTGCTTTTCAACTGTCGTGCTTTCTTCAGAAATTGGGAGATGAGAGGAAGAGGAGGACAAGCATAAAGTAGACCAGAGGGCCAAGCATGGACTACAGCATCTCTCGGTGAATGTCCCCGAGGGGGGATCATGGCAAAATAGTTGCTGCACTTGTAGTTGGTTGGGGAGGCGAATAGGTCACAGCAAGGCTGGCCCCAGCGGTTGAAGATTCTTGCCACTATCATATGGTTGCGGGATCACTTGTGAGGTTGTAGAATGCACCTGTTCAATTTGTCCACTAACACATTGGAGCTCCTGGGAATGTCCATTGCAATTAGAAAGCGGTTGGAAGCTATCGCCCATTGCAATATTCTCAAAGCCTCTTGGCATAACGGGTAAGATCTGGTGCCCCCTTACTTGTTGATGTACCAGACCACTGACATGTCTAACTGGATCGCAATAATCCTTGACGGAAGGATGGAATAAAATGCTTGCCACTACTGTTGCAAGCATTCCAGGACAGTGATATGCAAAAGGGCCTCCGTTTCTGACCTGGTGCCTTGAACCGAGATTCCCTGACATAACCCCATTAGGGAGGCATCCATGGTCACCATGGCTTTTGGCTGAAGGGGTGAGACCATTGTTGGGGATTTCAAGACGTCCACCAGAATAAATCATGCTTGCATCTCTGAGTTACACTCACCTGAAAAGACAAAGGATGTTGTAGAGGATACCACTGAGTGAGAAGTAACCACTGAAGGAGCCTCATGTGGAATCTGGCTAGAGGAACAATGGTGATCGAGGCTGCCATTGACCCCAATAATTATGGACAGAGCAGAAGATTTGTGGGGACATATTAGCGGCTGAACCTGTTGTCTTATATTTTTTGAAGTCTGTGATTCGGAAGAAATGCTGTGCAATTTCTCATGTCCAACAGTACCCCTATGAATTCCAAAGACTGAGCTGGGGTCATGTTGGACTTTTCCCAGTTTATAGTGATTCCCAGGCTTTGTGCTGTGAGGAGAGTGTAGTGCAGGGCTTCTTCCAGTAGACGCTTGGTGGAGGCGGTGAGGAGCTAGACGTCTAGATATGGAAACGCCTGGAATCCTTAAGTCGCAAGTGAGTGATAACCACTGCCATGCATTTGGTGAACACTCTAGGGGCTGTAGTGAGACCGAAGGGCAGAGCTAGAAATTGGTAGTGACTAGCTCCTATGTGGAAGCGGCGCTATCTTCTTGAGCATTTCTCCATTTTTATGTGGTAATACGCATCTTGAAGATCTACAGAGCACATCCAATCATCTTCTTCCAAGAGAGGAATGATAGACTGAACCGTGACCATCCGCAATTTCTCTGTTTTTCAAATTTGTTCAGCATGAATTGGTCACCAGTCCCCTGTCTTTTTTGGCACTAAAAAGAACCTCGAGTAAAAAGCAGATCCTACCTGGTCTGGGGGGACTGTCTGGATGACTCTCTTTTGTGGCAGCTTTTGAATTTCGTGTGCTGCTGCTTCCCTTTGACTGGGTGGAATGTCGAGTAATACTCTGGATGAGGTTGGACAAAGATGGAAGGGGATGCGATATCGTCTGGATATTATCCACTGTACCCAAGAGTCGGTGGTTATATTTGGCCAGGCAGCAGGGTACAAGGAAAAACGATCCCCGGCCGCTTCCAGAGGTGAGCAGTCGGGCAATGCTTCAGAAGCACTGATAGGGTTGGCCAGAGAAAGAATCCCTGGAACCCCCGTTTCGCGGACCTCCTCTGCCCGAAAGTGGAGTCTTCCATTAGAGTTTCCATTTCTGCCTCTAGGGGAGAACTCGGCAAGTGCGTCATGGAAAGAGTCCTGTGATTTTCTGTGCCACATCTTCCAGCTCCTCTGATTTCTGGAGTAGAATTGTTGAGGAGTGGAGTGTCTCACACCAATGGCAGATATAGTCTTGTCATCTTGTTCGCACCTTGCCAACATATCTTTCACTTTAGGGCCAAACAAAGAAGCGGCCTCGATGGGGGCGTTCATGAAGGAAGCCTTAAAGGAGTATGCAAAAGTTTCAAAGGTGCATCCAGGCATGTCGCCTGGTGACTATACCCACGCCTGCCGCTCTAGCCACTCCTTCTGCTGCATGAGAAATAGGATGCATGGAAGAATTGGAAATGGATTCTAGTGTGGCTGAGAACCTATGTTGTCACGGACCTAGTCAGAAACAGCTCCTGCCAAGGTTTCAGAAAGTTGGTTGATTAGATGCCTCTGGAGCCTCCTGAAGTGTGCCAAATAGTTCAAAGACCTTACAGCAAAGGTCGATGAAGCAAACACATGGTTCCCTAGTTATCACCCTGGACTCCTTGCTGGGTGGATGGACAGTTTGGCTCTCTTCTGCCAAATCCTTCTTAGATGCAGCCCCCACCACCATGGCATCTACTAGAAGACCTCATGATCAATGGGGATTGCTCAGCTGGGGGGGATAAGATTTTATCAGGCCTCCGCTGTATCGCTTCCAGGGTGTCAGGAGCCTTCCATGTGCGCTGGATGAGCTCATCAGCTGGCAGGGTAACCCAGGAGGTAGGGGGCCAGGCACAAAAGGCCTGCAGGAATAAGATTCCTCAGAGGAAGGATTAGAGAACTTCCAGTCAACTCTCTCAGGAACTCAAGGATGTCACCAAAGGACACCTCATCAGAGGGTGACTGCAGGGACCCTTCCCCGTCATCAAAGTCTGTATCTTCAGTAAACGACTCCTTAGTGGAGTCCATGTGCTTCCTCTTGGCAAGACGCTTTGCGGGGTACTTTCTCAGAGGGAGGTTCTGGGAAAGACTGCAAAGACGGGGTCTCCTGAGGAGGAGAAACCTGAGGCCCTAGTGCCCGGTGTCTGACAGTTGTGCCTTGTGAGAGTTGCGGCACAAAGGGGGGAGAGGAATCCGAAATGTGGGGCTTGCCAGCGGATGCAAGCGCCCTCTACATGGCCTGGAAAGCCGACCTGCCCAAGGAGGGATGGGAGCCCAGAACTGAGCACGACAATCTTGGAACCAGGGTCACACCCCACCCCGACAAGCCGACCCCCAGACCAGGAGTCTCAATAGGACTGTGAAGCGCCCAAAAAGAGCCCGATGCCCAGTGCATCGAGGGCCACAAGGACATCTCCGGTTCCAAAGTGAGATCCACTATTGGAATCGGAGTAAGGGAAGCTGGTGTCGGAGTAATGGACTTTGATACTTGGGTGGAAGTCAAAGGAGGAGTGTACGTTGGTGTTTGAGGAGACATACGTTCACCTGAAGGAGGAAATGTAGATTTCGCCGGTTGACAGAAACCTCTGGCCACAAGTAACTGGTCAATAAGCTGCAACACATCTTGCTCAGAGAGGCTCCTGGTCGACCTCATAGAGAAACCAGAGGGCGATTCTGGCCTTTCTAGAAAAGGACTACATTGGCTACCAACGAATGGATCCAAGGAAGGAAAGTACTTGGTCCTTGCTAGTTTGAGAGGTGCAGAGTCCGGAACCAAGGACGTCTGCGCCAAAGAGAATGGTGTGGAAGTAGTCTGCGCTGATGTCAGTGCCATAAAAGCTGAAGGTGTCTGCACCGTAAAAGCAAGTGTCTGCACTGATGGGTACGGTGCCTTCGAGGAAAGTGTCTGCACCGGTAACAATGACAATGCCGAAAAGGATTGCACTGAAGAACATGTCGGTGCTGAAAGTGTCTGCAAAATGGAGGACAGTAATGTCATACTCGGGGCCAAAGGGGATTGTACCAACGGTGCCAAAGGGGACTGTACCTGCATGGACGGTGCCGGTAAGAGCTGCAACGGAACTGTCGGAGCCATAATTGTCTGCACTAAGAATTCCGGTGCAGATAGCGATAAGGAGGACATAGCTGGAGCAAGAATCAACTGGGGTGGTGCTGAGCCTGGAGCCGACAGGGTCACAAGTGGCAGCAGCGTAGTAGATATTTGCACCTTCTTATGAGTTGATTCCCTATGATTTCCAGAGGGAGATGAAGTGAGTGACCTCGATGAGAAAGAGGGAGAATGCCTCTTATGGGTTTAGCAGGAGGGAGTGAGCCCTTTGACCCAGAAATAGCCTCTCAGAAAGGAGATCTGAGAAGACATTTCAAAAATAATTTGTTCTTTCTCTCGTTAAGAGTCCTAGTTAAAATATTTCTACAAATCCCACATGGGGGATCCATAGTAAGGTGGGAGACATTCAAACAATAGACACAAGTTATGGCCATCAGAAAGTGGTAACTTACAGCTGCAATCCCTACACTGCTTAAAACCAACACTACTATTCTTATCCGATATAATGACGTGGAGAAGAACTGTACCAAAAAGAAAAGGAAAGGCTACCCAAAAGGGTAGGAAGAGAGAAGGAAGAAGGATTACCAACAATGGTAATGAAGAATTATCTCAAAGGTAAGAAAAGGGTAATATAGAGGAATAGACTAAAGGAAGAGAGTCCTAAGGATACGATAGGGTAGGAGAATAATACCAGAAACTGTTTGAAAAACTTTACAGTAGAAACGATATATAAAACTTTCAAAAAATTAGACACTTAGCTGAAGAGAGTGGCTTGACACAGCTGTACAGCAATGTGGCAAACGAGATCTGAGATAACAGGGAGCAGAGCATTCTGGGTAGGACCTTGGCTCGAAAGTTCTTTGGCTGATGCGAGCTTGATATCTGGCCAGCTCAGTTCCGAGGACGGAACCGATAACCCATCGGTAAGGAATGAACAAAGATTAACATCAGATAAATTTGTTTAACCTTAACAGATCTAATTTTGGCCTCCAACCACCATACTTCCTTAGAAAAAGGAATAATCTTGAGTAGAACACTTTTCTTTCCCATGTTCTAGTCCTCTACATACATGGATGGCTCTGATGCGAAAGAGCCAGAATTACTGGTTTGATAATATGCTTTTGTCTTCTGGGTACGAAGGGAATGCCAGAGAACCTACCTTGTTCTATGAGCAGTAGTCTATCCTTGTACTAAGATTCTTAGAACCCAAGTTTAAGTAATTTTTTCCCCATTCCTTCTGAAGTGTCCAAGATTACTCCCTTCTTTTTGAGAAGGGATAGGCAGGGGAGGAGACAATGGGTAGGTAGTGAGATTTTAAGGGCATGGAAGGAAGGAGTTCTGCTGAAACACGGTAATTTCCTTGAGGTGCCTCTGCCCTAAGAACTCCCATGCTCCACCCCTTTTGGTCAATTTTCAATTATTCAAAAATTAATTTTTCCCTCATTTAGGCTGCTTCCCTTTATCCTGCCCCAGGTGAAAGGGACAACTTTTAGTGGGACAATTCCTACTTTGCATAGTTTAGGGAGGGGGATCAGCTTTTTCACAGACCACAGTTTTTCACCTTTTCCTTCAGCTTTTTTAAACACCTGCTCAAGAAGAGTTAACAGCAGTTCCTTGTCTTTTTCATATGCTCTGGCAAGGGTGAGGAAGGGCCCTGGAAGAAGAAGATGGTCAGTTTTCCAAGAATTTCAAATCAGACTGATAAGGTGGTTCAAAGGGTGGTAAAGGAAAGCTTTTCTAAAACACAGTTAAAACCCCAGGGATATACCATCTATTTTCCCAGAGGACTTGATATGCAAAACCCCTTTAAGAAATATTTTAACTTTTGATAAGAAAGTAAGGGAGATCAGACAAGCAGATACGGCTGAAAGGTAGATTTTTATAGAAGAATGAGAAAGGCCTGAATTGAGAGACTCACACAGATAATGGAGAACCAGTGGTGCATCTGCCTTGTTTGGATCCTAGTTTTTCTTGTGGAACCAACTAAGATATCTTCTATTTGGCTTAGCAGGAGTTCCTAATAGCAGATTTTCTGGCATCTTTTAATATCTGCTGCACATACTCAGAAAAAAGGTGCTCAAAGGGGATCAAAATTATGTTACCAAGCAGTGAAATGATTCTTCAGGTTGGGGTGGATCAGTAACTCCTTTTCCTGTGTCAGTAGAGCCATCCTTGAGGAAAGCCTGTGATAACTGCCCTTGGCCATTTTCATAAGAAGGAAGAATCAATGTTGTCTGAAACAATTTTTGGGGAGCCCTTTTAGATCTTTAAAATAACTCTGGTTTATTCAAGGACAAAGGCATACAAGTACATTCTCTTCCATGGGAAAGAAAAGACGTCACTCTTCCAGACCATTCTGTAAGGCATCCTGGAGCTGAACTACTTTAGTTGTCTGTTGTGAATGGAGGCAAACAGATCTATTTGAGGGATTCTTCACAGAGGGATTAACTCCTGGAAGACACTAGGGCACAACGTTTGTGGGGGGTGGTCTGTCCTGGATCTGCTAAGTGTGTTTTGCTAGTGTTCTGCTCTTAAGCAGCCTGAAGGAAAAAGTACAGTTTTGTACCTACCATAAATGTAGATGTCCGATAGGAATGCATCTGCAGTCCTTACAAATGGGTTGTCCTGTCGTCAGGCAGCCCTTCGGTCGGCCGGATTCCAAAGTCTGGGTCTGGCCTCGGCTGGTGTCGCACTTCACCCGACGTCATAGCTGCAGTTATTCGGGTATAAAGGCATCAGCCGACGCCATTTTCCTCAGTGTTTCTTGCCCCAGATGCCAGGTGCCCTCTAGGAAGGCTAAATTTGGATAAATGCCAATGATTCCAAATAGTAGAGAGCAAACACAAAAATAAGCATGTATGTACATATATACAAACAAATACACCATAATAGATTCCCCCAGCTAGCTATAAGATGGGCAAATACCCTAGGAGTACCACAGAGGGGAAAGGCGGGTGGGTAATCCTGACTGCAGATGCATTCCTATCGGACATCTACATTTATGGTAGGTACAAAACTGTACTATGTCCTTCAAGGATGCATCTGCAGTCCTTACAAATGGGTAGAATACCATAGCCAAACTGGGGGAGGAGGAAAAATAAAGTTATGGTGTAGTTAAGATCCCTTGCAAAACAGCAGTGGCAAAACTTGCTCGGGATCTAGAGTATAAAGGTAAATTATAATGCTTGGCAAATGTATGCACGGAGCTCCAAGTTGCAGCCTCTAAAATGTCCTTGGTAGCCACTCCTCGTAGGAAAGCTGTGGTAGTGGCTGTAGCCCTTGTAGAGTGAGGCCTGATGTTTTCTGGAGTTTTATTTCCATGGTAGGAGTAACAAAATCTAATGCAATTTCCTATCCACTTGGAGATTGTCTGTTTTGAAATTGCTTTTCCTTCCCTTCCTGTTGCATATGCTACCAGTAGCTGGTCAGTTTTTCTATTGCCCTTGGTCCTGTCCAGGTAGTAGCGTAATTGTCTATGTACATCCAAGGTATGCAACAGTCTTTCTCCCCTGTTCTGTGGGTTGGGGAAGAATGTAGGTAGGTGGATAGCCTGATTTAAAGATACTCTGGAGACCACCTTAGGCATAAAAGTAGGATTTGTTCTCATGGACACTCTATCTTGATGGAAGATCAGGAAGGGTTGTACTGCCATTAATGCCTGTAGCTCAGAAACCCTTCTTGCTGAAGTGATTGCCAGCAGGAAAGCAGTTTTCCATGATAAGTATTGTAAATCTGCTGTTGCTGCTGGTTCGAAAGGAGGAAGTGTCAATTTTTCTAGCACAAAGTTCAAGTCCCATGCTGGCAATGGTGGCTTCCTAGGAGGTTTTACATTTTTAATTCCTCTCAGAAACTGCCTGAGCAGAGGATGTGAGAAGACTGGAGGATCCAAGTCGTATTCTGCTGAAATAGCTGATGCATGAATCTTAATGGAAGAATAGGACAGGCCATTGTGGAAGAGCTCTGCCAAGTATTCCAGGATGTTGGCCATGTTTACCAGTGACACATCTTCTCCTTTTGCAGTACTCCAAATGAGATATCTTTTCCATTTTGCTGAATAATTTTTCCTTGTTGAGGGTCTGCGAGCCTCCAGGATAATGTCTTTAACCCTTTGGGATAGATTTGGGTTAATTGGTCTTATGCAATGTTCCAGGCAGTCAGCTGCAGAGTTTTCAGGTTTGGATGCAGGATGTTGTAGTTGTTCTGTGTTAACAGCAAGGGAACCAGGGGTAGGGGCCATATTTGTTCCCGAGACATGCTCCTCAGTAATGAGTACCAATGTTGTCTTGGCCAGTCTGGAGCTATCAGAATGATCCTTGGACGGTCCTCTTTGATCTTCAATAGCACCTTGTGCATCAAAGGAAGTGGTGGGAATGCATATGCTGTCAGGTTTTTCCAAATGAAAGATAGGGAGTCCACCTTCCAAGCAAGTGGGTGGTACGTCCTTGTGCAGAATTTCTTTAGCTGGTGATTGCGTGGGGATGCAAATAAGTCTATTTCTGGGAGTCCCCATTTTCTTGTAATGGTTTTGAAGATGTCCGGATGCAGCATCCATTCGTGGGCATCCGTGGTAGTCCTGCTTAGTATGTCTGCTAGAATGTTTTCTTTTCCTGGTACAAAAATTGCTTGTAACTGAATGTTGTAGCTCAGGGCCACATTCCAGAGGTCCAGTGCCATCCGGCATAGAGGGTACGAATGTGTGCCTCCCTGTTTGTTGATGTACCACATAACTGTGGTGTTGTCTGTCCTTATCATCAATTGACCTTGTCGGAGAAATGGTCTGAATTTCTGAATTGCCAGTTTTACTGCCAGCATTTCCTTTAGATTTATGTGTAGGTGCAGCTGTTCTTGAGTCCATAAACCTTGTATGCACTTGTCCAGCATGTGGGCTCCCCAACCGAGGTCTGAGGCGTCCGTCGTGATGGTTTGGCTTGGTTGTGTGCTGTGGAAGGGCAATCCTGTGTTTGATTGACAGGCCTGAGCCCACCATAGGAATTCTTGCTTCAGGCATGGAATTATTGGAATTTGGGTTTCTAGGCTGTGCTTGTGTTGAGACCATAAATTCCTTAGGTACCACTGTAACTTTCTCATATGCAGTCTGGCATGTGGAACCAATATTATGCAGGATGCCATGAAGCCCAAGGCTTGCAGGACTTTTCTTGCTGTTAGATGGTTCTGCTTTATTAATGCCAAGAAGTAGAGAGGTAGTTGCTCCTGTTTTTCTACTGTTAGGAACGCCATTTGTTTTGATGTGTCCAGCTCTGCACCCAAAAAGGTTATCCTTTGGGATGGTATCAGCCTTGACTTTTTGATATTGACTGTATATCCCAGGGCTTGTAGTAGGTAAATGACCCTTTTCAAGTCTTTTGCTAGCTTGTTTTTGTTGTCCGCTTGTATCAGGCAGTCGTCCAGGTAAGGGTAAATTTGGATTCCCTGAAGCCTGCAATGAGCAATTACTGATGCCAGGCATTTCGTGAACACTCTGGGCGCAGTAGATAAGCCAAAGGGCAATGCTGAGAATTGATAATGCTCTGATCCTGCAAGAAATCTGAGGTATCTTCTGCAATTTGGTCGTATGGGGACGTGCAGGTATGCCTCCTTGAGATCTAGAGTTACCAGCCAAGACTCCTTGCCCAGCATGGGAAGAAGCTGCTGTAGAGTCAGCATTTTGAATTTTGGAACAATGAGGAATGTGTTTAAAGCGGACAGGTCGAGAACAGGTCTCCATTTGCTTTCTTTTCTTGGTACCAGGAAGAGTCTGGAGTAGAATCCCTTTCCTTGCTCCATAGATGGTACCTTTTCCACAGCTCTCATCCTTAATAATTGAGATATTTGTTTTAGAGCTTCTGCCTTTTGATTTGGAGGTAGGTTTGGCATTCCTCTCTTCCCTGGTAGAGTATGGAAGTGAAACCTGTAACCTTGGTCTATTGTCTGCAAAATCCACTTGTCTCTTGTGATGTAATGCCAGTTTGTTGAAAATAAGGCTAGCTTCCCGCCTAAGGGTGCTTCTAGTTGTTCCCTGGTAGGCGGTGCCAGAGCCAAGTCACTGTGTTTGTCCTGTACTTGCGGTGGTGGCTGTGTCTGTGGCTGTACCTCGCTGGTTGTTACCCTGCCACTGGCGTCCCCTGTAGGCACCCCTGGATTGGCTTCTGCCTCTTGAACGCCTATTCCTGCCTCTCTGAGCTCTGGAGGAGTCTGGAAAGGACCAATTCTTGGAGGGCCAATTCCTGCTAAACCTTGGAGGTTGGACCTGTAAGAAATCTTTCACTGTTTGGACAGATTTTGCCTTCTCTTCCATCTTCTTCAGCACCTGTTGTGCAGGAGAGCCAAACAAATTGATCTTATCCATGGGAGCATCTAATAGTTTTGATTTGACATGGTCTGGTAAGGCCTGCTCTTTTAACCATGCATGCCTTCTGATAACTGTGCCAGTCATGGCTGATCTAAAGGAAGCCTCCAGTGCATCATAGCCGCATTTTAAAGAATGGTTACTGACTTGCTGAATGATATGTACCATTTCCTGAACAGATTTTTTGTCTAATGGTTCATCCAAGAACAGCTTTTTGGTTAACTGGTCTAGCATAAATTCTTGATACTGGATCATGTGAAATTGACAGTTCAAGGCCCTAGCTGAAAGAGTAGCAGAAGTGTAAACTTTTTTACCCCATCTCTCTAAGGACCTGGATTCCCTTTCTGAGGGGAGGGGGTTTTTGGCAGAGGTAGCTGCTACAGCCTTAGGTCCTTGGGAGATAGTCTCGGGATCTGCAAAAGGAGCCTTATACAAATGGTAATGCGTGTCCGGGACCCTGTAGTACCTATCGGGCTTAGCAGGGGCCGGAGGAAGAGAATCAGGAGCAGTACAAGCATCATTAAATGCATCATCTACAACAGAAAGAACTGGAGGTATGGCTAAAGGCCTATGTTGTGGTAAATGCAGAAAGGTTCTAAGCCTTTTTCTGGAGTCTGAAAAATCCTGGCCCTGCCACTGAAATTCTTCCCTCATAGCATGCAAGGTTTCCCCAAAGGAAAATTCCTCAGGCGGAGAGGCAGAAGGGATGGACTCTTCAGCATCAGAGTCTTCATAAGGGGAGAAAGGAGCCTCTGGAGGGTCTGTACCATCTGAATCATCAGAGGAATCATTTGTAGAAACTGGTTCAGGGGGCTCTGCTCTAGGCCTCTTCTCTGGAGGTGGGTGAGAGGCCCGGTCTTGGTTGAGGTTGGGATCCCCGGATTAAAGAAATGAGATCCTCTGCTAAACCAAGCATTTGTGAACTAGAGCTAGGCCTGAGAGAGGGGGTCTTAGCAGGCACAGATTTAGTAGCTTTAGCTGCTTTTGCCCTGGCAAAGGCCTTAATAGACATGGCTGCAGGTGGCCTAGCAGCTCCACGTGCAGGGGTTGAAATATCCAAGGGAATAGTGTCAGATAATTCCTAAGAAACTGCAACAGCAGGTGGGATTTCAGAAGCCGATTCCACCAGGTTGGAAGAGGCCTCGGTAGAAGGTAAGTTTTCGGCTGAAGGAAGTACCGCTTGCTCGGTTTCAGCCGAAACCGAGACACTCGCGGTTGGCTTAACCGCGGTTTCGGCCGAAACCGCGGACCGCGAGTGTCGGTCCTTTTCCTTGCGCTTTTTAGATATTTGCGAAGTCGGAGGATCCGACGGCATAATATAAGCAAAATCGGAGCCGAAAAACTCCTCAGCAAATTCCGACCGACGTCTAAGCGTCCGCCGGTTAAAAGAAGCACAGGCTAGACAAGCTGCTACGTCGTGGTCTGGGCCTAAACAAGGTAAGCAGTAAGAGTGGAAATCTTTATGAGGTATTTGTTTCCCACAAGTTAAACAGTTATTCACTTTTTCTGACATCGGCTGAGGCAAGAAAGAGTCCCCAACGGGGTACTTAGCTTTTTAGAAGTCTTCGGTAGTAGTATTCGGTAGTAATCTCTGGTTCTGACCGACCGGCACTTGCGAACAGCTTCTGCTTCGGGCACCACGTGGCAAGAAAGACTGAGGAAAATGGCGTCGGCTGATGCCTTTATACCCGAATAACTGCAGCTATGACGTCGGGTGAAGTGCGACACCAGCCGAGGCCAGACCCAGACTTTGGAATCCGGCCGACCGAAGGGCTGCCTGACGACAGGACAACCCATTTGTAAGGACTGCAGATGCATCCTTGAAGGACATCACTGCTGAGCTGCCAGTTTCCCCCATGTTTATGTACCACATCACATTAGTGTTATCGGTAATTACCAGAAGTGGTCTTGGAGTCTTCAAATTGTTTAAGGTCTTTAATGCACTTATCAGGGCTGTCATTTCTTTAATATGTGCGTTTACTTGACCTGATGGTCCCAAAAAACCCTGCACTTTGATCCTTTGGATATAGCCCACCATGCAAAACCTGAAGCATCAGTGGTTACAGACTGGGATGGGCTGAAGGGGAAATTGGAAGAGATGGACTTAAAATGTGGTCTGTCTACTGTAACAGTTCTTTTCTTAAAGTAGAGCACTGGGATTTGTAAAGGTAGAGGACGCCAATACTGAATCCATACTGGATATGACAAACCACTGTATTATCCTCATGTACAATATCCAGCTAAAGGAATCATCAGGATAATGAAATCCACAAACTGCAAAATCCTGAGATATTCCCTTGCTCTGGTCACAGTTTTCTAAGAAAACCATAGAAAATAGCTGTGATAAAAAGTGTTCTTTCCAAGAGGAAGATAAGCCATCATTACAGATGTGTCTAGCACGCATTTTAGACTCAATTCTGTAAGACAGTACCTCTCCACATTGAGGTGGCAACCTTAGTTTTGAAACAGATTCCCAACAAATATTAGACATTCTTGACAGTTTTGAAGAGAGTCTACAAAAACAAGGCAATCATTTAGATATGGAACATTTGAATGCCTTTTAGTATGTAAAAAGCAATTACTGGTACTAGACAATTTTTGAATACCACTGGAGCCATAGAAAGACCAAATAGCAAATAAAATAATGACCAAATAGTAAATAAAATAACTGAAGATGTAAACCAAAAAGAGAAACCCTTAACCGCCCAAAGTTTCTGTGAATGGGTAGTGAGACTGTAGTGTGAACATTTTGACTTTTGGTCTAAGAAGGGCCCTTCCTTTTTGGGTACTAGGAAAATTCTTAAATAAAACCTTTTTCTTTTGTGAAAGAGTCTGAGACAGATTCTAAGACTCCTTGAGATAAAATGAGAAATGATTGGAAGGAAATGGGCTTGATTTTTCCTGCATGTGGGAGAACTCTTAGGTTTAGAGGAAAAGAGTTCCATGTCATTTGTATCCATTTTAGCTTATTACCAATACCCAAGAATCTATAGTGACCAGATGTCAGGAAAAGATTCTAGCAACTATTTTGCCAAGTCAGCCTGACAAGTGATAACTGACAGCCATACAACAAGGGCAAAGGAAGAATAAACTTTCATCTCCAACCTGTCAAAATCTCTTCCATACTTATCAGAGGGCAATGGATTATCAACAAGTGCATTACAACTAGCATCCTTTACTAAGGAAATTCCAAGTCTGTAACCCCTTATAAAGCTTTCTTGGGAGCAAGAAGCTATCAGCTGAAGTACATGCGGCACAAAAGGTGTCCTGCAAAGCACCCATTATAGGACATATGTCCAAAGACTTGAGGGGGTCTGTACCTGCAAAAGGTTGTAGCATCTTTTCTGGGTCTCAGAACTCTGTTCATTTTTCCATTCAATGGGGTCCTTTATTCGACCAATGGTGTCTCAAAATGAAATTTCTTCTAAGAGAATCTGAAGAAATATTTTCTTCAGACTGACTCTAAGAAGTCAGGGGAACATATCTGGGAGGCATAGTTCAAGAAAAATCTCTTTGACGTCAAATTGGGAGTCACTATCAAGAAAAAATGGGAGAACTCTCTCCTTATAGATGGGAAGAAGCAGGGCAGGCAACTGCAAAGACTGAAAGGCCTTAAAAAAATCTTTAGCAGATGAATATCATTCCTCTTTAGATTCCTTAAAGGATGAAGTTGGAGAGATGTGTTTTTTTTTGTTTTTTTTAATCTTTTCTTTAAACCCATGTCCAAAGCCAAAGAACGCTTAAGCAGCAGTCCTAGGAGTACCACCAGCAGATTAATCTGTATCCTCCAAGATGTTGAGGGGAGACTGGCATAACAGCATTGCCAGACATAACTTTGCTGGACCTCCTGTACAACCACAAAACAAACAGCACCAGAATTACTCATTCTAAAGATAAAACCTTACCTATGATATAAACAGGACCTGCTGGAGAGACAGGTATGTAATCCCAGATACTAACTCCTTCTCTAGAACAGGTTACCCCATCCATGTTAAGCAGAGTTCTCCCTAACCCAATTCAAGTGCAACTTGGACAACTGGATGGGGAACAGGAAATTCATCCCTGGTTTGGCACCTACGTCTCTAATGGACACAGGCAGCCTGCAAATGGTTATTACCCAGTCCCTTGCTTGTAAATGTTTCATCTCCCAAGCCCTCGCTTACACTTAAAGGGTACAATAACTTGATGGAGATTTGGGATGCATGGTTAGGCTTAAAAAAGGCCCTTGTGGTCATTAGCCTAGTAAACACACATGAATCTATAAAAGAATGATGAGTTTGAGGACTGTGAAATGGCCACAGAAGAGTCTGTCAAGGACCAAGGAAGACAGTGTGAAGGAGAAGCCATTTCAAGTTTCTCTCCAAGTCTTAGGAACCACAGAAGGGAATATCTGAAGTACCAGCACTGGAGTCCATAGCCAATTTTGTCAGAGCCTTAAGCCACTGGTTTTCAAGATAAAGCATTAAGCAAGCTGAGCCTTCTTCTAATGTGTAAAAGATAAACACTACACACCCAGACATCATGCAACACCCCTAAACAAAACAATCAACCCATATGGGATTCTTCTTAAGGAATTCAACTGCCACAGAGAGAGAGAGAGACTTTCTCCTACACAAGCAACAATAAATAACTTTCATAGAAAATTGGAAGGAAAGTTCCCGGAGGGATACTTACCTGCCCAAAAGATCAAACAAGCCAATCTGCAAACCACTAAAGATGCAATGAAGACCATAGTCAGACTGAAATCTTCAAAGGCAAGAAAGTTCAGAATTTTGGCACTCTAACATCTGGATTTTATAATAGCATGCCCTTGAGTTTCCTCAGACATACAGTATAAGTGGAAGGCAACCAAAAGCTTTTACATACTGACCAAACATCTAATCCTTAGCAGGACATGCCCCACATAATTACATGCTACTGGAACAGTGATTTAATGATTGACATCTTACCACAATTGTAGAAATATTACCGGTACCTGACATAGCATCTTAAGATTCCTGTCTGCAGAAAGCCAGATAGCTGTACTGACTTCCAGAGCTCTACTTTCATCCTCTTGATTTTAGCAAACTCTCTCCAACTTTGAGGTTTGCAGTATGAGAAGGATGTTGACTGATGCAGCCTTCAGCTCATTCTCACCACGGCTGGACAAGGAGACTTGCACAGGGTGCCGGAGCACAAGTGGTACCATGGGAGTCATCACAAGGGAACAGTGACAACTGTAAGACTCCAATGCGCTTGTCTCAGTTCTAAATGACCCCCAAAGAAGGGAATAGAGAGAGGGTGAGAAAGTGAATAGGGTTTCAACCCAAACGTAGAATACCTAAAAAGGATCACAGTGAGGATGGTGAGAGGAAATTAGGGCTGCAATAATGAATATACTTCAAACTTCCTAAAAAAATGTAAACCACACACAAACCAAAAACACAAAACAAAACTGTGGATCAGGCAGGCAGCTGTTTAATGACCATGGTAATTAAACAGCTGCCTGCCTGATCCACAGTTTTGTGCATTTTTTAGACCTCCTGGTGTTTGATGCCTTGGTTTGTGTTTGGTTTACCGTGTTCGTGGGTATCTTGGCTCCTTGTGGTCATTTCCTAAAAAATGTACTACGTCCATCATAATATTCACTGTTGCAGTCAAGACATCAGGCAAAGCTTACAGAGCTCATGGAGAAGAGAGTGGCTGACCCTAAGAAGATTACGAAAACAACAAACACTGAAGGAAAGCTGTAGCAAAGCCATGGCCCTAGATGAAAAGCTTAGGTTGTAGAATTTGGCGAACCTGCGGACTGACAATCATGTATCAGCTTTCAACATGGATTCATATTCATCTTGCTGAGTAAAGGCCATGATAACTGCAGTGGCTGCAATAGAATGGACCTTCATGCATGGCAAAGCCATATTAAACAGAGGGGGGGGGGCAGATGTGGTGAGCAAGCCATTTAGATGCAGTCTGCTTACAAAGATATCCTATTCCAGCTCTTGGTGCAACTTTGTTCAATCTGAATAAAATTTCAGTTGCCTATGTACAGTCAAAGAATTCAAAAATGTTCCCCTTTTTCTGGTAATTTGGAAAAAATACAGGTATCTAAACAGCCTGGTAAGAAATAAATTTGTAAACCCTTCAGTCATGAAGGCAGGATTACTCTGTGGTTGGACTTTCAAAAGAGCTGTACACTGATCAAAAGCTTAATTTCTGCCCTCACAGTGTGAAAACAGAAACTGAGAAATAAGAGCCAGTGATATAATCAGCTTGTAATTACTGGCTAGTAAGTTATACTGCATGGACGCCAGCAAAGAAGAAATTTGGAAAACCTTAAAGAAAATCAACTAAAAACGGTGAAGATAAAACATTGTCTGTGAAGAATCTTACAGCTCCTCAGAAGAAAAAAAAATCAAGCTTCAGCTTTGGTACAGGAGACTCTCTCTCTCAGCTTTTCCCGGTTAGGGGTCGCCACAGAGAATCACCTTGTCTGCTCATGATTGGCAGTGGGGTTTTACGGTGTGGAGTTGCCAGCCCGGCACCCAACCTTCCATGGAAGTCACACACGCACGCACTCATGCCTAGGGCCAATTTTAGCGTGTCCAATCCACTTGCATCATGTCTTTGGGGATGTGGGAGGACATGACCACAAGGAGGACATGCAGACTCCGCAGTCATTTAGAGAAAATATACACTAAATTTACACAGAGATGTTTAAAATAAATAAAACATTGGAAGGACCATCAATTCTAACAAAAGGCTGGAAAAACAGAAGAAACTTTAGCTACTCAGATGAACAGATAAAACTGCAAAAATCAGAGGTTGGAATTAAGAAAAGGCAGGCTGAGTACAACGCTTTTCAAGAACAGCCATTTCAAAAAAATGGTAATATTAGAAGACAGATCATGCAGAGAAAAACTGCGATTTTCTGCTGTACCAGGAAAAACTGGAAAGAACAGACAATTTTATAAAAGCACAAATAAGCAAGTGGACTGGTGTTACATGCATGATTTAACGGAAAGGGCACATCAAGTGTATGCCTCAAGCTTGTCCATGAGAAAGCAGCCAAGACCTATTTTACTATAGATACAATCACACACAAAGTTGATCCTGACAAAACTGTGGCAGAAGGAAAAAGTATTAAAAATTGGAGTTAGAAGAGTTGTTTGTTTGTCTTTCGGCTTTTCTTGGTTAGTGGTCGCCACAGCGGAACTCCGGTCCGTTAATGATTGGCAGTAGATTTTTACGAACACCGAGGTGCCAGCTCGACATCCAACCTTCAACGCAGGCATGCCCATTTACGCATGTCTTTCGAACGCCCACCCAACTGCGGGGAGGACATGCAGACTCCACACAGAAGGCAGTCCCCACACTCCAGCCGAGAATCGAATGGGAGAACCTCTTGCTGTGAGGCAACAACGCTATCGCTGCACCACCGTGGAAGTGCTTGTGGAAAATGATTATTCACTGTACACCAGGCATAAGGGAAGCAAATTTATCCCTGCAGTCAGGGACTGAGTCTTGCTCCTGCCTCTTGACATCTGCTGTATCATGTTGTTTTCAAAATATTTTTTCATGGAGGATCAAAAACATTTTTTGATGCAAAACAGGCTAAGGATGGCAAAATGGTCCAACAAAAAATAAGCTAGCAAAGAGAAGTGGACTCTGCTTCTCATTTTCTGACAATAAAGCTCATAGAGACACTTTGCCAGTGAAGCATTTTCCAAAGTTCCAACAAAAAATGCTCGACACAGAAAAAGCACAAGAGTTCACTATAAGATGATTACTCTGGACTTGAACCAGAGTTTAGTGTTAGAAAATGGCTATGATTAGGAAAAACAGCAACAATGAAATTAGTGAACACACGGGAGATTATAAAGCATCAATCACATTTGAGAAACAGGGAATTGCAAGAAAATGTGGCTAAAAAGGCTGGACTTTTGTTGACTTGACTGAACTTCTCGGTGGACTATAAAGCATATACCTCACTTCATGGCATTGCTGTTTAACAGGACACTAAAGAAAAAAATAGTAATCAAGTTAAAACAATTTGTCTTTTTCATATTTGTAGAAACATTTCATAACTTAAACTGCATGTTATATTGTAAATCAGTTTTGTTTATGTGCAGTCAGACATTTAAAGTGTGTATTGGGGGGGGGTCAATGACTGCTGTACATGTTAAAGACATTAAATGGGTACTTTTTTTAGTTAAGAAATATGTGCTTTACAGTATAAAGTACAGCTGTATAGGAATTTACCATAACAGTAGATGTCCTACTCATCTCCACTATAATATTCATAACAGAAGTTATTTTCTCACTGAACCTATGTCCTGCCAGGGTACCAAAGCTTTACTTCCCCCAATGGCATACACCCAATGTACAACTTCCTTTCATGTGTGTCAGGGTATAAGGATGGAAAGAGGATCAGACCATTTGCAAGACCGCAGTCTAAAGACAACTGAGCCAGGAAAATGGTCAGCTGTGAAGGGCTTCGTTTGAACAAATAGGAAACCCCCCAAGAAAGGATACATGCGTGTGTTATCCAAAGGTGAGGGAGTAGATGGAAAAAGGGAGGGAAGGAATACTGCAACAGTGATCAGTAGAACATCTATTGTTATGGTAAAGTTCTTACATAACTGTACTAACTGATATCACTGTTGCAGTATTCATAATAGATGGGTGATTCCCAGAGTTGAAAAGCAAAAGTGGGGTGGATAGCTAAAGTAGAGAGGAAACTGTCCAGAAGACCAGACAGGACTGATCTGGGAAAGGCAGCTCTAGACCTAGAGAAGACACCAGTTCTGTAGTGCTTGGTGAAAATATGCCCAAGTGGTTGCTTCCAAGATGGACCTGGCATAAAATCCTTTGTGGAAAGCACCAGAAGAGACAACCACCCAAGTGGAATGTGCTTTTAGGGCAGGAAGGTAAGGATTTACCATGCTGTAAGTAGCAGAATGAGATAGCCTTTGAAATCCAGTATACAATGGTTTGCTATGTGATTGGTTGACCCAGCTTGGCATCTGTGTCGTCCAGTTAATAACCCACCAGACTGCCATCAATTAATGTAATGTCCAGAAAATATCCTGAGCTTCAATCCTCACTACTGACTCCAGTGTGAGACTGTCACTTAAACAGGAGTAATATTTCACAATTTTCCCCCAAGAGCACAACAGGAACAAGCTATATAGCATGGGACTGGACTGTATACTTCTGTCCACCCTTAATGTAACACCTTATTACACACTTCAGAGCGATGTGTCCCAGTTTAAGACCTCTGATACACTCACACATCCAAACACTTCTGGGAAAGCCTGACAGATTTCCAGCTATGTCCCTTCCCCAAAATAATACAGTAATGCTGTCATAAGTGTGTCTTTGTGCCTTTCTAAAAGGGTGTACAATTATGAAAATTAAATATTAAAACAAATAGTAGTAAATAACCTAAGCAGCCAGGCTTTCGGAGTGGCCTGGGAAGTTATCAAGGCAAGTACAAGCACTCTCAAATCACCAAAGAAAATCACTGATTGCTCAGTCACAAAGTAAATTAATAAAAAAATATTTAATATTGAGTAAAATGATTAAAAGTATAAAACAGTAATTCTCAATAAACAAACAGAACTCAATCACCAGGAAAATTAAATCAATACTATAGGATATAGAGCCAACATTCAAAAAACTCTAATCTAGCTGTTTAGTTTGTTTGTTTGCGGTGGTGCAGCGGTAGCGTTGTTGCCTCACAGCAAGAGGTTCTCCCATTTGATTCCCGGCTGGAGTGCAGGGAGTGCCTTCTGTGTGGAGTCTGCATGTCCTCCCCGCGGTTGGGTGGACGTTCAAAAGACACGTGTAAATGGGCATGCTTTCATTGAAGGTTGGACGTGGAGCTGGCACCTTGACGTTCGTAAAAATCTACTGCCCATCATTAGCAGACCAGAGTTCCGCTGTGGCGACCCCTAACTGGGAAAAAAGCAGAAGGACAAACAAGCTGTTTAGTTACAGTTTCCTAACTAAAGAACACTGTCCCTGATCTAAACTAAATTACAACAGAGCAAAGGCAGGCTTACAATTATTGGTGAGTCCTTTTTGGGTATCCATCTGTCTTCAGTAGGCTCTTTTATAGACTAGCCTGTCAACTGTTCCAGTTCTAATTTTCATTTCATATTTTTAAATTCAACCAACTGCTGTTTTCTAAAAGTTCCTTCATGTCTTTCAGCTTCTGACAGTAACACACACAACTGTCAACATTCCAATGACATCATCCGCTGATCAACTGAATCTGAGACCGTTTGTCTTTAGAATCTTTTCTTCACAAACATGTGCAGTTAGAAATGTAAAAGGACACTGTTGAAGTCTTTGAAACTTTTTGTTCAAACAGATCATAAATCAGCATGTAAAAACTTATTTACAATATCATAGCTAGTCATGCTGGCATGCAATACACAGGTCAATCTGAAATTATGTAAAAAAACTCAGGCATGCTAACACAGATGACTAATTTCTTCCCATCCATGACTCAAGCATGGTTTTCAAGTGACCCTTGAAAAACAACGCTTGAGAAAAATGGGTCTGTCTGAGAATATCAACCCACTCCTCTCCTGGGCAGTCCATTTGCATTGGCATTATTAACCCCACTGCAGCATTTTTCTCCTTCTGAGGAAATTTGGCCACGCACAGCCCCCACCCCACAATCCAATGCATCAACTTGTACACAACACACTCTTCTCAATAATCTGGGCTGGCCAACACAGGGGGTCCTCCCAAAATCTCAAGTTTTTGGAATGCCTGTTGGCCATCTGTGGTCAACACTACTATATCCAGTTTTTTTTCCCTAGCTGGGTCAGTAAGGGTTGCAGCCAATGCACCACAACTGGGCACATTTTCCACAGTACCCTGCTGTCCCTAGAAATGCTCTCACTTGCATTTTAGTAACAGGAACTGGCCACACTTGAATAGTTTCTACTTTGACAGGTTTGGTTTAATCTTACCACTCCTCACTCTGTGTCCTAAGTAAATGACCTCTGCCATACCGACCTGACACTTACTGGGTTTAATGGTTAACTTTGCCTTTTTAAACTGGTCTACAAATGCCCACCGCATAGTATTTAATGTAGAGTTTAACCTCTCCATAAGACCATTAGTTTGGGGATGGTCTTTAAATGTTTCACCCCACAAGACTTCTATAAACAAGTCAGCAGGTCTGATATGAAGTTGGCACCTTGGTCAGTCAGCATCTCCCTTGGAAAACCTCCCCTGCTAAATTTTTAGCAAAGCATTTGCCACCTTCTCTACATCAACATCACCTGTAAAAGGAATATTTGGTACCATAGCTAGAAGTGGCAGATGGTAGGCTCTAGGCACTACCAACTTGCAGTTCTACTTTGCCTTCTAGCCCACTCTGAGTAGTCCACTTTCTATACAGGAAACCTTCCTTCCCTGCCTCAATAGCACCTGCACAAGGAATACTAGGGACTATAACTAGAAGTGGCAGATGATAGGCTCTACCAAATGCCACACTACCTCACCCTTCAGCCCTCCCCCATAGGAATCTGCTTTCTACACAACAAACCTTCCTTCTCTACCCCAATATCACGAAGTGTCAGACAATAGGATCTAGGCTCTACCAGCTGTTGTACTACCTTGTCTTCTAGCCCTTCCTTAGGAATCCACCCTTTATGCAACAAAGTTTTTTTCCCATATACAGACTCCCCTCTTCCTTGAGCTTCAGGTGCTTCCTTAGTCATTTCCCTCAGGCTTTGTAATGTAGGGTCGGTAAATTGAGCCCGTCTCAACTCTACATTCGTGACTCCCCCAAGCTCCCCTTCCGCAGGAAGCTTAGTAACTTCCAACAGCTGTACCTCACTGTCAGTCTGAGTACTATCACTCACCTACATCCTTGCAGTCACCATATCCAAGGGAACATCAGTATCTGTGGCTCACTTTCAGTCTTACTGCTACACGACAGCTCCATCCCTGACACAGCCACCACACCAGTCCCAGTATCAGGTATGAGATCTATAAGGGTCTCCCCCGGACTACCAGACCTACATGCCTATCTCAAAGCTTGACTATGTGTCACTGCATGCACACAAGGCACTGCATCATCACAGTCATTCCCTATCTGGATATCTGCAGGAATATTCTCAAACAAGCTCCCTTTCCACAGGGAGCCTAATAACTTCTGACAGTTGTGCCTCACTGTCAATCTGGGTACAATCACTCACCTCTGTCCTTGCAGTCATCATGTTCAAGGGAACATCAGTACCTCCCAGAAGCTGTGGCTCACTTTCAGACTTACTGCTATACGACAGCTCCTTCTCTGAAATAGTCACCACCCCAATCCCAACTTCGGGTATGAGATATGTCTGGGTTTCCCCCAGGCTATTGGACCTACATGCCTGTCTCCAAGCATAACTGTGCGTCACCGCATGTACACAAGGTACATCATCATCAAAGTCATTCCCTATCAGGACATCAGCAGGAATATCCTCAAACACCTACCTGCTTGTTTCCTCTACCACCCTCCCAGTCAAGCTGAACCCTAGCCAAAGGTATTTGGAATGGGGTTCCCTCCAAAAGCTCTGACTGGAGTGGACAGTTCAAGCAAGTACGGCTCTTTCTTTAACCACTGCAGGACTCAATGGTTATACCAGAAGTTGTCACTCTTACCTGTTTACCACCTACTAAGACAGGATATAAATTTTGGTGATAAATTGGCACCCCTGTTGTTTCCAAACAACTTACTACTGGCAGTTTATCACCACCACTTGCTGGCTCCTTCACCTTCTGTTTCTCACCTTGCCTCAATAGACATTTGACTGTCACGTGACCCCTCCGGTTACACATGAAACTTCTAATCTCTAACCATGTACTTGGACTAGTAGTTTCCCCTGTTATTGCCATACTCTGCTGGACTGGTTTTTGACTGCCCCCATGGGTTTCCTTATGTCCATGTGCAGCATGGGGTGTCCATTTCTTATGCACTAATACTCTGCTTGCTAAGTAGAGATCCCCTTTTCTCCCCAACTCTTCCACAGAGTCGCACACACTGCCTGCTAATCAGCTTCTTATGTCATGAGGTAAAGTACTGAGGACTTGTTCCCTCACCAACAGGTCTGCCAGTCCCTCAAAAGTGGTGACCTGACACCCACTCAGTCATCTGTGAAACCAAGTACTTAAATCAGCAATAAATCAGCAATATAATCATATACAGTTTCATCTGCCTTGTGCCTATGTTCACAAAACGTTTTTCTATAAGCATCAGGTGTTAGTTTAAAACAAGCTAGAACACACTTCTTAATAATTCAAACAATCTAAATCGGACAATTTTGACATGGCCTGAACAGCTTTACCATGGAGTAAGGGAGTTAGGAGCTGAACCCAGCTTTCACAGTCAACATCAGACTGTCTACATACCCTCTCAAACATGTGAATAAAACTATCAAACTCATCCCCATCCCTGTATTAAGGAAAAAAGTTTACTGACCTTTACAGCTTCTGAGCTCCAGTTATTCCCTTCCCCATTACCTCCATGACCCTCTCGAAGTGTAAGAAGCTCCACTTCACACTGGCGCTGTCTCTCATTTGCCTCAGCTTTTAAATTCCTCAGTCTCTCTGCTAATTCAAGTTCAAGACATCGCAATCTCTCCTCAGCCTCACATCATCTGGCTTCCAGTTCACATCGGTGCTGTTTCTCCCTACCCTCCAGGTCCAGTCTCCTAAACTCTAGATGGATTCTCAGGCCCTCCAAAGAAAAGATGGATTGTCCTGTCTCAGCAGGCTGCACATCCCCAAACTGGATATCCTCCAAATGGCCGGTCTGAGCTGATGCTACAACTTCAGAATGTAATCATTGCTTGCTTAGTCAGGTTGGCATGCACCAGTCCTCTGGCTTCACACTCCTTGGCCAACTGGTTCTTTGTCAGCTTACTACAATCTTCTGCTGATATATTTGCCTGCTGTCCCTGACTAACTAAAAATAAATAAAACTGTGGTGAACTGAGACTCAGTATGTTTACTTTGTGGCTGTTGACAGTGCACACCTTAATGACAACTACCCACAAGCTACTGAAGTCCAATTAAAAGTACCACACCACTGGCACCAAACAAAGTGATGTCCTTTACTATCGTTGATCAGTAACTAAGGACCTTAAATCCTCATTACTGACTCCAATGAGACTGTTACTTAAACAGGAGTAATATTTCACAATTTTCTCCTAAGAGTACAATCGGAACACACGCTATAGCATGGGAATGGACTGTAAACTTCTATCCACCTTTAATGTAACTCCTTATTACACACTTCAGAGCAATGTGTCCCAGTTTAAGACCTCTAATACACTCACACAAATGAAATCTCACACATCCAAACACTTCTGGGAAAGCCTGACACAGATTTCCAGCTGTGTCCCTTCCCCAAAATAATACGGTAATGCTGCCATCAATCACAGTGTCTTCAAGCCCTTCTAAAGGGGTTTCCAATTATGCAAATTAAACATTAAAACAAACAGTAGCAAATGACAAACAGGACTCAATCTCCAGGAAAATGAAATGAATACTAAAGGATAGTGATCCAACATTCAGAAAAAAACTCAACTGTTCCAGCTGAATAGTTACAATTTTCTAACTAACTAAAGAACACTGAACTAAACTAAACTACTACAACACAGCAAAGGCAGGTTTCAAGTTTTTGGCAAGTTCATTCTGGGTATCCACCGCACAGTTTAACTGACAACTGACATCTGTAACTAACCAACAGCAAACGGTCTTCAGCAGGCTCTTTTATAGACTAGCATGTCAACTGTTCCAGTTCTAATTTTCATTTCATATTTTTAAATTCAACCAGCAGCTGTTTTCTAAAAGTTCCCTCTTGTCTTTCAGCTTCTGACAGTAACACATAGCAACTGTCAACATTCCGATGACATCCTCTGCTGATCAGCTGAATCTGAGACAGTTTGCCTTTAGAATCTTTCTTCACAAGCATGCTCAGTTAGAAATGTAAAAGGACACTATTCAATTCTTTAAAACATTCTGTTCAAACAAATTATAAATCAACATGTACGACCTTATTTACAATATCACAGCTAGTCAAGCTGGCATACGATACACAGGTCAATCTGAAATTACTTACAAAAACTCAGTCAGGCATGCTAGCACAAACAGTGTCCAATTTCTTCATAGCATCCATGAACAAATAGTTAGTCAGTCCTGAGCATCCTTATATCTAAACAGAACTTTAGCTGCCTGTGAATTTCTAGAGAGTTTAAGATTCTTTCCCCCTTATTTTGAGGATTGGGAAAGAAAGCAGGAAGGTGAATTGATTGATTGAGGGAATAGTTCAACCACCACCTTAGGCATGAAAGGAGGATTGGTTCTAATCACTACCTTGTCCTGCTGGAAAATAAAGGCAGGAGAAGCCATGACTGCCTGGAGTTCATACACCCTGCATGTTAACGTTAGAGCCAGTAGGACGACAGTTTTTCATGTGCAGAATTTTAAGATGGCAAATGCATCTGGCTCAAAAGTGAGTGGTGTGAGCTTTTCCAGAACAAAATTAAGATCCTGTGTGTCACTCATCTGGCCAGGATAAAACAGACGAGCAGTTGTTTTGGTTCAGGCAGCTTTATTACATACAAACACATCAGGATTGAGGCTTAGTAACAAACTTAAATAAACTTGTAATAAAAAGACTGACTACTAGAATCATACATGTTAACGCTCTGGCTGTTCACTCAAAATGGTACTGCTGCCTGCATGTGCTCTCTATTTATATTCATGTGTCCTCACTTTGAAATGCTTCTTAAAGTCACAGCACACACACTGATCTACATCCTCCCTCTGAGAAATAAGTCATGGACTGTAACAATGACAATAATCGTTGACATTAAATTGTAAAGGAATAATCCTCTGACATGCAATTATACAGAACTAATTACAAGTGAAACAATCGTGTCCAGGTTGCTGTGTATTTTACACAAGGTCTGGAAATACAACCTGATCGTGTTTCATAAAAATTAAGACTGGATTTAGCAACAGGCACAGTCTTTAATGAATGTTCAACTTCAGAGACATACAGGGCATCATCAGGAACAAGAATAGGTACAGAGACATGTCATTCAACAGGAACATCGTCTGGATTGCTCTGCGATCTACAGTCTGTATCACAGGTATGATGCTGCAATATCAGTTCAGATACCGGAAGAAGATGCCTGCAATTTCTTCTGTATTCTACACCCTGAGATTCTATGATGTAAGATCTTAGCTCGGCACATACACCTCTCACTTGACCAATTTGATCAAAACCTTTTGCCATTTGCGCACACACTCTCTCCTTTCAATGGACGAAGAAATCTGCTTGTTTTATCATAGGTGGACTTCTGGATTGAACGCTTTTTGAATAGTTGGGCATTGATTTCTCTGGTGTTTTCAGTATTAGGCATCAACAAACTGGAATCGATAGGTAAAAGGTTGTTCTTGTTTGCTTAAATAGAAGTCTCTGAGCAGGTGAGCCAAGTAAATTGTCATGGGGTATATTTCTGAGATTAAGCAAATTCAAGAAAACATTTGTATTGCCACCCTTTGACCTCTCTAGTAATTGCTTTGCACTTTGTACTGCACGTTCAGCTAAGCTACTGGTATCATGGATAAAGTCCCACTCTTCTGCAAATTTCTGAAACAGCTGACTGGTAACTTGGGCACCATCATCAGAAATAACTTTGTGTGGACTACCATGGACTGAGAAATGACGTACTGGGCATTAGGCTGGATAGCAGATTAATATCAAACCAATTTGAATAAGAGTCTACCAACACTAAGTAATGTTGACTATTCCACTCAAAATACGTCGGTGGCTATTGCTGACCAAGTTAGTTCAGGAATCTGGTTTAGCTGAAGAGGCTCTTTTTGCAAATGCAGTTTAGTACTATTGCATACTGAACAAGATGAAAGTACTTTATCGATACCTTTTGACAGAGAAGGTCAATATACTAGTCCTCTCACCCTCTTTTGGTATCTTCGGAATCTGGGTGGCCACTATGCAAACTCTGGATGTACTCATGCTGTAAGGAAGTAGGAACAACTTTAGGACCTTTGAAAATGATACCATCTTCCATCAACATCTCATCTCTATAAGGAAAATAAGGTTGCACTTCTGTTGGTACACAAGATTGCTTTGAAGGCCCATCCAACATTGATGAAGTGGTTGAGCTTTTGCAAAATTGGATCAGTCTTTGATCTCTTAGCTCATCAAGTCTTGTGGTAGAAATATTACGCACTTCCATGACAAAGAAGTCAAAATTTTCTACATCAAGCTTTTCTGTGGTATTGCTGGGTGATCTGGATAAGGTATTAGCCAGATAAAGACGTATTCCTTTTGTATAGACCATTTTGAAGTTGTACTTTTGTAATCTGAGCATCATTCTTTGTAGTCTTGCTAGAGCTGTATGCATGGGCTTCTTTAAAATAGTGACTAGAGGTTGAAGATCAGTCTCAGTTCTGGATAGTTTGGCCATAAATATAATCCTGGCACTTCGAACACAACTGCCAAAAGTTCCTACTCAATTTGAACATACTGCATCTTAGTTTGGGTAAGAGTTCTAGTCACATAGGCTACTGGTCTGCCCACTTGAAGAATAACTGCAACCACAACGAACTTTGAAGCATCACAGGAAAGTAGTACTGGTTTGTGGACATCATATTATCTTAACATAGGTGGACTAGCAATTTTATGTTTCAGGTAATCAAATGCTTTCTGGTGGGGTTCCAACTATGACCAGGTAACATTTTTGCATGTCAGCTCCCTTAAGGATGCTGATAATTCACTGAAGTATAGTATAAACTTGCCCAAATAGTTAACCATACCAAAAAAAACACAGTAAGGCTCGAACATCATCTGGGGTTGGCATCTCAAGAATGGCTATTTGTTTGGAAGGATCTGGTCGTAAGCCTGAACTGGTAAATAAATGAATGACATAAGTAACTTCTGGTAGCCTGACTTTACATTTCAGATGACTGAGCTTAGGATTCACTTCACATGCTCCTTCCAGAACTTTCCTGAGGTTTCTGTCATGCTATGCTTCACCACTGCCTCCAACTAGTGAACCATCTACTATTATAGCACACGGATAGCCTGAAAAAATTTGCTCCATTGTACGCTGAAAGACATCACTGGCAGACTTAATTACAAAAAGCAGTCTGAAATCTGTATCTACCAAATGGTGGACTGAATGTAGTCAGTAGTGAAGATTTGTGATCAAGCATTACTTGCCAAATGAACTCTTCGCATCTACGACAGAAAAAAACAGTGGCATTTGGCATAAGGGTAGCAACTTCCTTGACTGCATGCTTAGGATGGTGGGGTCTCTAATTCTCTCGGGTCAATACATATTCTGATTTCATCTGAGCTTTTCTAATGAGCAACTGCCATGGAAGACACCCATTCAGTTGGTTCTGTAACTGGACAAATCACACCTTGCGGCACCATTTTATCTAAATGGACTTTAACTCTGTCCTGCATAGCTATTGCAACTCTTCTCACTGGTCTGACCACTGGACTGAACTCTGGGTCTAATTTCATGGAATAGACAACTGGAAGTTTACCTAGCTTGGCTTCAAAAATATCAGCATACTCTGTGAAAACAGTATCTGTGAAACTGGAACTTGGACACGTGCTTACATGATGGACTTCTTTGGTAAAAAAAAAAAAAAAAAAAAAAAAAAAAAAAAAAAAAAAGGCAGTTCCATTTTTAAACTGTCTCTGAGATCTAATAATGACTGCATGGGTCTTTTGACTACATCAAATTGCAAGCTGTAACTGTTCCCAGCTGAATAGCAGGAAAGCACTACTGAGCTTTCGGTATGAATCTCTTCACCTCCTTAAGCAGCAAGCTTCGCACAACTGGCCACATTAAGTTGTTCACCAACTCTTACTCTAGCAAATGTTTCTGCTGACATAACATTGCACTTTGAACCAGTGCCCACTTTCCGATCTGTGGGGGTTTACCATTAATCAGGACAGTACAAAACAGTTTGCTTTTTGCCAACAAATCTATTGCATTAACCTTTTCACCAACCACCGATACACCATCTACATAGAAAGTAGAGTTTCATCTTTTTATATTATCAACTTGCTTTTTTGAGTAACCTTTCTTAATAAATTAATGGGGCTTGCTTGATTTACAAAGCATTAGAACGTGGTTCCATTTTTTTACACTTGTGGCACTGCTGATCAAATGCTAAGCACTTTTCTCCTTTGGACTCGTGATTGGCACTACAATTATGACAGTCAACAGTGAGACTTGACTTGGGTTTTGCTGACTCACCCTTGTGCTGCATTGGGCATATAGTATAGTTTTGTACCTACCATAAATGTAGATGTTCGAGTGTATACACTGCTACAGTCATTACAATTGGGTTATCCTGCCATCAGGGGGTTCCCCAGTCGGCCCGAGTTCCAAAGTCTTGGTCCGGCGTCAGCTGCTGTCGCCTCCTCCCTGTCGTCAGTGAGACAGGGGTATATAAGATGCAGCAGACGCCATTTTCTTCAGTTTTTCTTGCCCCAGATGTCAGTTGCCTCTAAGTAGGTAGGCAATTCCAATTGCTAATAAAACATACATAAGAAAAGGAAAAAAAACTTACAGCTACCAGCAAATACTCCCCATAGGTAGTAAGGGTAGAAGACATAGGTACGTACCAGCCAGTAAGCCGGGAAGGAGGGAGTGTAACCTGGACTGCAGCAGTGTATACACTCGAACATCTACAGTTATGTATCTACAGTGTTACACTGCTGCAGTCATTACACTTGGGTAGAATCCCAAAGCTGAGGTAGGGTGGCTGGTTCTATAAGGCATTAGGAGTGGCTATAAGGCCCTGCAGCACTGCAGTGGCAAAGCCAGCTCTGGATTTAGAGTACAGAGGCAGATGGTAATGCTTGGTGAAGGTATGTACAGAACTCCAAGTTGCTGCTTACAAAATATCCTTGGTAGGTACTCCCCTGAGGTAGGCAGCTGAAGTGGCTGTTGCCCTGGTGGAGTGAGATCTAATGCTGCTAGGTACAGGTTTTCCATGGTATGTGTAGCAGAAACGTATACAATGTCCTATCCATTTTGAAATAGTCTGTTTTGAAATGGCTTTTCCCTGTGCTACTGCAGCATATGCTACCAATAATTGCTCAGATTTTCTGAAAGCTTTGGTTTTGTCCAAGTAGAAGCGTAACTGCCTGGGAATGTCCAAAGAGTGCAGTAGTCTCTCCCCTTTATTCTGTGGTTTAGGATAAAAAGTTGGCAGGTGAATAGTTTGGTTTAGAGCCACACTGGATACCACCTTTGGCATAAACGTAGGGTTAGTTCTTAAAGACACCCTGTCCTGGTGGAAAATGAGGAAAGGTTCCACTGCCATTAGTGCCTGTAATTCTGAAACTCTTTGGGCTGATGTCATTGCCAGGAGCAGAGCAGTTTTCCAAGAGATATATTTTAATTCTGCTGTGTTAGCTGGCTCAAAAGGAGGCAAAGTTAGTTTTTCCAAAACAAAGTTGAGGTCCCAAGTTGGAGTAGGTGCTCTACGGGCAGGTCTTATGTTTTTAGCCCCTCTGAGGTACTGTTTTAACAGAGGATTAGAGAAAATTGGTGGATCCGTGTTGTAATGAGCAGAGATGGCAGAGGCGTGGATCTTGATGGATGAGAAGGAGAGGCCTTTGTCCAGCATCTCAGTTAAGTATTGTAGTATCTGAGGAATGGTTGGGACAAGAGGGTCATGGCTGTGAGCTTGGTTCCAGGCACAGAATCTCTTCCATTTATCCGAATAGGCTTTCATGGTACTAGGCCTTCTGGCCTCCAGAATGACATCCACAACAGCTTTGGAGAGAGGCATTGCTTGCTTGACTAAGGAATCTTCCATGCAGCTAGGTTTAAGGTCTTTAGATGGCTGTGTAGTATTTGATTGTTGTGCTGAGTCAGTAGATGCGGGATTTGAGGCAAAATCCAGGGTGGTTCTTGTGCTAAGGTCCTTAAGATTGGGTACCACTGCTGGCATGGCCAGTCTTGGTGCAATCAGGATCATCTTTGGCTCTTCTTGCCTGGCTTTTATGAGTACCTTTGGCAGGAGAGGAAGTGGTGGGAAAGCATATACTTGTAGGTTCTCCCAGCTGAATGAGAGGGCATCCACTTTCCATGCTTGTGGATGGTAACTCCTTGTGCAGAATTTTTGTAGCTGGCAGTTTATTGGGGATGCAAACATATCTATGTACGGACTCCACCATTTCTGTGTTATTCTGAATATTTCTGGATTCAATTCCCATTTGTGGGGATCCATGACATTTCTGATTAAGTCGCCTGCCAGTGTGTTTTTCTCTCCTGGCAGGAATTGTGCTTGCAGATGAACGTGAAGGTTTATAGCTGTGTTCCGCAAGGTCATGGCTTGTCTGTATAAGGAGTAGGAGTGAGTGCCCCCTTGCTTATGTACCACATAACTGTGGTGTTGTCTGTCTTTATCAGTAGTTGTCTTGGATGCAGCAGGTCTTTGAAAGCTATAAGGGCATTTTGTACAGCTAACATCTCTTTTTGATTGATGTGAAGATGCCTTTGTTCTGCGGGCCAAGTGCCCTGAACACATTTGCCTGCCATGTGTGCTCCCCAGGCATAATCTGATGCATCTGTTGTAAGTGTTTGCCTGGCTGTGGGTTGTGTAAAAGGCTGCCCCTTGTTGAGGTGACAAGCTTGAGCCCACTATTGAAACTCCTGTTGATGGCAAGGGATTAGTGGTATAACTCATCAGGTCCATAATTGAATATAATGCCCCTTTTGGGATGCACCTTACCCGACACCTGCAGCAACTGGAGAGACCCCAAAAGTACCTCACCAAGAGGATCATGGGCTACAAACAGATGTCCTATGCAGCTCGACTAAAGAAACTCCAGCTCTACTCAGTTGCTTACCACCTACTCAGAGGCGATCTATGCCTGACGTACAAAGCCATGTCAAACCCAGAATTAATGGACATGCTCCACCTCAAAAAATCCAAGTCCCTTAGAGCTACACGCTCCAGGGACTTAAACCTCAGCACAAAAATAAATAGGACATACTGGAGGGACATGCTGAGCCTCCCCTCACTCTGGAATAGAATCTCAATTCATGCTAGACATAGCCCCTCGCTGACCCTCTTCAAGCAAAATTTGGACGCGTGGATGGGAAATCGCAAATTCACCCCTGGGATCTCCCCTGTGTCCCTGCTAGACAGAGGCACAGTAAACTAATCTTAAAAGGGTACCTTCTGTGACCTACTTTACAGAGGCACAGTAGGCTAATCTAATAGGGAGGCGGAAGCCAAATACACTCTGGCTAGGCTTATAAATGCCCTAGGGCAGATAGCCTAGTATCTACCTATGAACTGTTTCCAAACTTTGACAGTGTTGAGGCCATACATTCTTTAGGTACCATTGTGGTTTCCTCATATGCAGTTTGGCATATGGAATTAGTAATATGCAGGATGCCATGTAACCCAAGGCCTGCAGAATTTTTCTTGCAAGGAGTTGGGTCTTTGTTGCCATCAATTGAAAGTATCGAGTCAGTTGTCCTTGCTTGTCTGGCATGAGATAAGCCATCTGGGCCGTTGTGTTCAAGCTGGCACCCAGGAATATAATCTCTTGTGAGGGCACTAGTTTTGATTTCTTTTCGTTTACTGTGTATCCCCGGCAACTTAACATTTTTACAAACGCCAGATGCTCTAGAAGAATGTCCTTGCTCACTGCTTGAATCAGGCAGTCATCTAGGTATGGATAAATTTGAATTCCTTTCTGTCTGCAAAATGCAATTACTGGTGCCAGGCACTTTGTGAAGACCCTGGGCGCAGTAGATAAGCCAAAGGGCAGTGCAGAGAATTGGTAGTGCATTGAACCAGCTATGAATCTGAGGTATCTTCTGCAGTTTTGTCTGATAGGGACATGCAGGTATGCCTCCTTGAGGTCCAAAGTCATGAGCCAAGCTTTCTTGCCCAGCATGGGAAGAAGCTGCTGTAATGTCAACATTTTGAATTTAGGAACATCCAGGTAAGTGGTTAGAGATGAAAGATCCAGAATGGGCCTCCAGGTTTTGTCCTTTCTGGGTACCAGAAAGAGTCTTGAGTAAAATCCTTGTCCTTGCTCCTGTGATGGTACCTTTTGAATAGCTCCCATATCCATGAGTGCTGTAATTTGTTTTTGAGCCTCTGCCCATTCATTTGGTGGCAGATTTGGCATTCCTTTTAACCTTGACAGTGTGTGAAAGTGAAACCTGTAACCTTGAAATACAATGTTGAAAACCCATTTGTCTTTGGTGATCATTTGCCAATTGTGGTAGAAGAGTGCCAGTTTTCCTCCCAAGGGGGCTGCCAAGAGGGATTTGTTTGGCAGCTGCAGTGGAAAGTCATTGGAGCTGCTTTTTTTATGGTTGGGGCCCGTCTTCCCCTTCTTTCTGGCTCGATGCAACCCATTGTCGAGGCCTATAAGGACCTTGTGATTGACCTCTACCTCTTGGACGTCTGTATCTTCCCCTTTGAGGTCTTGTCTGTAATTGGAAAGGACCAATTCTTAGTTGGCCAGTTTCTGCTAAATCTAGGAGGTTGAACCTGTAAGAAATCCTTCACCGTTTGCATAGATTTTGCCTTATCCTCTATTTTCTTTAATGCCTCTTCTGCCTTAACTCCAAATAACACCTCCTGCTGCAAAGGTGCATCCAATAATTTTGCTTTAACATTATCTGGTAACGTACGTTCTTTTAACCAAGCATGTCTTCTAATGACACAGCCTGTAACTGCTGCTCTGCAGGAGGCCTCTAGAGAATCAAAACCACATTGCAAAGTATGCTTTCACACTTGTCCAGCTGCATGCAATAAATCCTGCATTTCTTTAAAATTAGGAGGATCTGATTCTGGAAGCATTTTCTGTTTTAACTGAGACAGTAAAAATTGCTGATATTTTAGCATGTGAAACTGGCAATTTAAGGCTCTCATTGCTAAAGTTGCAGACTTACATACTTTCTTTCCCCATCTGTCTAATGCTCTGGAATCTCTGTCAGAGGGAACTGGATTCTTGGCTGATGAGGCCTTAACTCCTTTGGGTCCCTGAGAAATAGTTTCAGAGTCAACTACAAGGCTTTTATACAGAAATTTATGCCAGTCAAGGACTCTGTAGGATCTGTCAGGTTTAACAGGGGCTGGAGGGTAAGGAATCAGGATTTAAGCTGGATTCAATATACACATCATCCACAATATGTAACACTGGCGGAATGGCAAGGGGTCTGTGTTGAGGTAATAAAAGGAAGTCTCTGAGCCATTATTTCTTGGATTCTGAGTAATCCTGGCCTTCCCAGTGGAAATGCTCCCTCATTGTATGTAGGGTTTCCCTAAAAGAGTAGTCCTCAGGTGGTGAGGCTGATGGAATTGATTCCTCAGCATCAGAATCCTCACAAGGGGGTAAAGAGTATCCTAGGTCTGAGGATGAATCAGAAGAGATGGACACCTGGTCGGATGAGTCATACTCTGCATCCTGTCTAGGCCTTTTACCAGGAAGGGGATGGGACTCCCCGATCAGAGTGATTAGGTCTTCGGCCATTTTGAGCATTTGTTTCTTAGGCATGGAGGCCTGTCCTGGAGAATGCTGTATTTGTTTCTTTGATTTTAAAGGAGGCTTAGACTTAGCTGAGGGTTTAATGCTTAACTGAGTAGGTCTGAAGACACCCTCTGAAGCTGTGGGTTGCTCAGCTACTCCGGATCCCTCTGAAAGGTTAGTCTCGGTAGGCTGAATAACTTGTGCGTCCGAAGGCCCAGCCATCTCCACGTGGGAGTCAGAGGCGGCCTGTGGGTCTACAGAAGCGGTCATCAGGGGCTGCGAAGGCGCCTCGCTGAAAACCGGAGAACCGGCGACTGGCCTAGAAGAGGCTTCGTCGTCAGTTTTAGGCCTCGGATGCCTATCCTTGTCTTTGCGCTTTTTGTGTATTCTGGTCGTCGGACGTTCCAACGGCATGGTATAATTGAATATTCTACCAAAATAATGTCGGGCAAAATCAAACCGACGTTTAATAGTGTGCTTGTTAAACCTAGCACAACACCGACAACCAGTGACGTCGTGGTCTGGGCCTAGGCATGGGATACAACAGGAATGGAAATCCTTATGAGGTATTTGTTTCCCACAATACAGTTATTAACTTTTACTGACATCTGTCTAAGGCAACAAAAAGTTTCCCCAACGTGGTACTTAGCTTTGTGGAAGACTTCGGTTCTGGATTCGGAATGAAAATCTCAGGAGACGGCCGACCGGCACTTGCGAACTGCTTTTGCTTCGGGCACCGCGCGGCAAGAAAGACTGAAGAAAATGGCGTCGACTGCATCTTATATACCCCTGTCGCACTGACGTCAGGGAGGAGGCAACAGCAACCGACGCCGGACCAAGACTTTGGAACTCAGGCCGACTGGGGAACTGCCTGACGGCAGGTTAACCTAAGTGTAATGACTGCAGCAGTGTAACACGATGAACATCTGTTTTACTCAGCTAGTCTTAGAACTTGCTGGAAAGGTACGGACTCTCCCTGGAAATCCGACAGGGGCTGCAGCTGCCATGTGCTTAGGCCTGTTTCTGTTAGCCACATGCCGTCTATGTTTGCTCTAGAGGCTGCTGAAACTATGCTCTTATCACTTGCAAACATATCTATGCCACTTTCTGTAAACTCGCATATTTGTATAATTTCTACGGCTTTGCTCAACGTTAAATCACTGTCTCGAAGCTAAATCTTTCTCACTGCAGCATGACTGACACCACACATATGAGCCTGTTCTTTATCAACTCATCTTTCAATTCCCCAAATCTGCATGTTTTAGCTTTGTTTCTTAAGTCAGTAATGTAAGCTGCAAAAGTTTCTCCTGGCTTCTGGTCTCTTGCATAAAATAAGTCCCTCTCCAATGTAATATTTGTCTGGGGGGGTTACACATTTCTCTAAACTTATGTTTCAAGCACTCAGGGTCCCCCCTTTTTTCAGCTTGTACAACAATATGACAGTTTCCCCTTCTCCTACATATACTACTGGGTGCATACACAAATGAATGCTCTCTTTCAATGGTTTCTGACCCCGCTAGATTAAGCAGAATAAATGCCCCCATACATGCATCTTTATCAGAAAAAGCTGTTTCATAACTATGTACTCAGGATGATGATTTTAATCAAAACATAGAGAAGATGATGGATCATTTTTCCAAGAGGGGTTATTTGAGCAGCATTTTAACCCAGAACAAAAAGTGAGTTATGAATGAGAGGAGAAATTTTGCTGCCCCATACTTTTCAAGACATAATACCAGCAATACAGTGTCCAGTACTAGGACATCTAAGCTTAGACTTGGCTTAAAATATACCAGCGATGTAGGAGCTGTATGCAATACAATACATAAGAATTGGGGGTACTTACGAGTGAAAATAAGAGATCAGAATTAATTGGAAATAACCTCTCCTTTTCTTACAAGAATTGTTTGAGCCTGAAAAGGCAGCTATGTGCTGGATATCCATTTAGTATGGAAGGAGGGCATCAACAATCTAACAGAATGGACAGCTTCAGATGCCGACATTGTAGGGCATGCACTTAAATATCCCAAGAACAAGTATTTAAACACCCTTGGTTAAACTATACTTTTTATCCCAAGTTTTATGCAGACTGCAGCACTGAGAATGTTATATATTTAGCAACCTGCAGGGCCTGTCAGGGTTTTTATGTTGGTAAATCCAACAAAAGGTTGAAAGACAGAATATTTGGCCATTCCTATGATATTAGACTAGGCAATATTAAAAAGCCTTGGCCAAACATATTAAATAAAATGAAGGTCATGAGTTTGCTTTTCAGATAGTTCCTGTAAGTGCTGGGGGGGGGGGTGATTTGCTAAACTACACTGAATCTACGGAACTTAAATGGATTTTAAGGCTTCAAGTTGACAAACATCCTGGCTTGAATGCAGGTTTCTTTAAGACCTGTACTAAAGGGAAGGAAATTGATGTAACGATGTAACTGATCAGGAGGGGGTCTATGTAATTACCACTTAAGTATTTTTAAATGACGCAGTGATGTTTATTTTTTAGATCTGAAGAAGCGCTGGCTGCACAACGCGAAAGCGCTTATCTGTTTTTTTATTTTAATAAAAGTGTTCATATCTGCGAGCTGTGGTGGGCCTGCCATTCTTTTATGCTTTGGAAATTTGTTGTTGTTTTGGCAGCAACCTTTACCAGCAGTTGAAACTTTTTGTGTGCTCTTAAAAAGCTGCCTGCATGAAAATATCATTATCCTGCTCAAATACTCCAATTCTCTGTAATATTATGATCAAACACAAGTGGAATGGCTCTGCAAAATGCCTCTGCCATGCCAACACACAGTAATAAAGACCCTTGGAATTAAGTACGAACATACACACACGTCAGAAATTTATGCCAGAAACTTGTCATTATGCTCAACAGCACAACAGACTCTCTGAAATAACTGCTCTTTGTGAAATATGTCTCCATAGCACAAGAACAATTTGAAATCAGTGTACTTTGTAAACCCACTCTTATCCGAGTAAGAAACACTTCAAAATGACTGCACTTTAAGAATGAACTGTAACACAGCACAAGAAACTTCTCAAAATGACTGCACTTTGTGAAATAACTCTGTACAGTGTAAGAAACAATTTGAAATGACTGCATTTTGCACACAGTAAACTCTTCGAAATAACTGTACTGTAATACAGCACACATTGCAAACACTTTGCACACTCTGAGATACTTCAAAAAACTCTATCTATACTTTGAAACAAGTTTAGCCAATGTGAAATAGTAGCCCATATCAAAAGTGGTTGTTTACTAAAAAAAATGCAGTTGCTTTGTTTTTCCATGCTCATTTTTTTCCCTTTTATTGTACTCATTATGTTCGTTTGACTTCTATCATAATCATTATGCAAATCAGAATAATTCTGAATGCTTTCATAAGTATTTTGAATAACTATCAAATATCATGGTTTCGGACATTTCATTTAATCAATAATGCATTTTGTGCTTTTCGTTTGATTAATGCTTTTTGTGCTTTGCAAATGCTGCATATAATTTTCTTTAATAAATCATTTATGAGAATTTTAATTACCTGAAATTAGTTTCTGACCTTTTTCAAGCATTTGAGCAGGTTGGGAAGAGTCACACCTCTATATACCTCCATTTCTAACTGTGCACCTCATGGCTCGACGTCTGGCTTCTTGTTGCTCAGACATCCCAGTTCCAACACCATGTCGTTCAGGCATGCCACTTCTGACACCATGTCGCTCGTCTGGTCAGGATAAAACAGAAGAACAGTTCTGGGTTTGGTTCAGGCAGCTTTATTACATACAAACACAGGATTGAAGCTTAGTAACTTAAATTTAAACAGACTGAGTACTGCACTCATACATGTTAACATTCTGGCTGTTCACTTAAAATAAAACTGCTGCCTGCACGTGCTCTCTATTTATATGCATGTGCCCTCATTTTGAAATGCTTCTTAAAGTCAACACCGTGGTGGAGTAATTGGTTTCCTTGGAGGCTTAAGGTGTAGGACTCATTTCAGGAACAGCTTGACCTCTGCCCCAGACAAGAGGGGAGGATCCAGAGGCAAACAGGCACTGATGGCTGACAAATGAACTTTAATAGATAAGACCAAAGCTAAATGCAGAAGCTCCCAAAGATACTGAAATAAAGTGGGGCCCTCAGAGAAAAGTCTGCACTTGTGACACCAAATGGAGAATCTTTTCTACTTGGCTGTGCACCACTTCCTGGACTCCTGTAAAACCTACACCACATCCTCTAAAATGTGTCTTCTAGAGATCAGAATCGAATCATCCACAGAGTGAGACTGATGTAAAAGGGATGTAAAAGCTGACCTCTCTGTTGGGTGAATAGGTATGGTTGCATCAGGATTTTCCAGTGGTTTTTCCTTTGACTGGTGGATCAGGATGGGAAACCAATCCTGTCTTGGTCAGGAGCAGACGTTTTGGATTATCCATTTGGATTTTTAGCAGGACCCTTGGAAAAAGTGGCAGTGGAGGGTAGGCGTACAGGAACCTCCCTATTGACTGGAAGGAGAAGGCATCAGTCATCCATGTCAGAAGAGATGGGGTCCTGGTGCAGTACCAAGATAATAGGTGATGCCATGGAGAAAAAGTGTCCCAGCAGGGTACGATTATTTTGAAGACCTGTTTGTTCAGGGCTTAGACTCCACCAACACATTCACTACAAAGGGAATGCAAGTTGCTATGAGAGTCATGTTCAACTGAGAGGCCATTTGCCAGATCTCATGTGCTAGCCTTACACAGGAGGTAAAACCGTGTGCCCTCCTTGTCTCCTTGTATACCACATCACTGTGGTGTTGTCTGTGTACGCCAAGAGACTTTCCATTTTTCAAAGGTGTGAGAAGGTGTGCAGAGGTTGCAGAAGGGCCCTTATCTCTTTCAGGACAATATTCAACTTCAGGAGAGAGGAGGGCCATTTCCTCTGTACTTCGTAGGATCCTGTCTAGGCTCCCCCCCAAGCCCCATCTGAGGCGTCAGTGTGGAGAATTTTGTTCTAAAGGTCTGGGGTGAAGGGAAGTCTCAAGTTGAGAAAAAACAGTTTCTTCCATCAGATAAACTCCTTCTTGATGCAGGACAGCAGGGAAATCACTGCTGTCCAAAGGGTTTGAGTGTTGAGACCACACTGCTATCAGGCACCACTGCATTTTCCTCATATGCAGTATGGCTAGTGGGATTACTGGGATGGAAACAGCCATGAATCCCACAGCCCCGAGGACCTCCCTTGCTGTGCAGTGAGTTATTGAGCAGAGGGTTAGAAAAAAGTTTACCATGCTTTCCACTTTTGCTTGAGGAAGGGAGGTCTGCATTATGCTTCTTTTTTAGCCTGCAACCCAGGAAGAACGGATCTGGAGTCGGGATTTAAACAGATTGTGAATCCTAGACTGGTTAACATCCATACCATAAAATTTATGTGGCTCAAGGACAGCGTCTGTGGACATGGAATGAATCAGTAGAAAAACAGCCAAAGCAAAGGCAAATACAGTGGTGCCAAGATATCCAAATAGTACAGTAAAACAGAACCACTGTAAACCATGCACAAGTTCAAATACGAATCAAAATTTATTGTTGCAAGTTAAAAAAACTTTCACCACAAAATGTCTCTGTCAGGCAAATCTAGAATCACAATGCAAACCTTCATGGTCACATGAGTAAAATACTGGTCAGGTGATGGATGAAAGACCACATGACATTTTCAAAAACCCTGTTACTGTGGGTGAAAGCGCTAAACCCTTGTGTTGTTGTTTCTTTTGTAATAAATTCCAGTGATTCATTTAAACGCTGGTCGCTACTAGTTTGTTCTCGGCCTTGTCGATTTGGCACTTATTGGTGTACTCGCAGATTTTTGTTACATATTTTCAAAAACCTTTGACATTTAAAGAGAACGCCTGACATTTAAAAGGCACATAACACTCTAACGTATGAAATATATATATATATATATATATATACATATATACACACACACATTTTATATATATATATATATATATATATATATATATATATATATATATATATATATATGTATACACACACACACACACAAGTCTTGAGAACTTACTAAACATTAGAAAGCATTACAGAGACAATGTTTAGACTTCCACATGAAGTTCTTTCGATAATGGTTTCAGAGAGACAAAGCCATTTAAGCCAGATAGAATATGTGCTTTTAAGTGTAAAATCCAGTAAATTTCATCTAGTCCGGTTTTCTGTGTGATGTTCTCACCACGTATAGATTCACACAAGATGTGCAATGCGCAGAATTTAAACATATGATCGTGGCCTTTATCCATCTGATGCTTATAAACAGCATTAGTGAGAACCTGTTGCTTGCACTCAGATATATGAAGACCTATTCACTCTGTTTCTGGTTAGTTTTACTGATGTAGTATGCATTACATTTTTCTCATGAAACTAGATACACAATGTTTCTAGTCTTACAATTTCCAGACACACAACTCAAAATCAAGGCCATTAAAAGCGTGAACAAACGAACCACTTGTATAATCATACCTGCAGTAAACACAATTACCACATCTAAAAGTCCCTTTCTTGACAGTCTTAAAAGGCATAAAAGTTTACGGCTGTTCTTTATAGCATAACTGTTTCAAGCTTGAACATTTCTTATAACTGAAAAAATGGCTTATTTGTAATAGTAGAACTCAGCTTGGGTATATCTTGTAGCATACGCCACTACTTATTGTCACACAAACATGCAAGTATATTATCACAGATTCTTTGTAGTGGTGATATACACCCCAATCCTGGGCCACACACTACAACATATCATAGCTACCATTCCACCCCTTCCTCACATTAATACTACAAACCTTCTCATTCTTAACATGAACCTTAGAAGCCTAGTTAACAGAAATACAGACTTTCATGCAGTCATTGCACAATACACACCAGACATTCTTATAGCAACAGAAACTTGGCTAAAACCCCATATAAGAGACCCAGACATACTCCCACAAGGTTATAGCATACACAGGTTAGACAGTATCAGGAGGAAGTGTGGCGGGGTTGCAATCTTCTACAAAGATAAACTAAGCATAAACTACCTACCCATCAAATACCTTTATGATAACTCTGAAGTCCTAGTAACACAGCTCAGAATCAACCCAAAGAAAAATATTACCATAATAACCACTTAAATACTGCCCAACAATACTCCCACTTCCATTGAGGAACTCATAGCCTTGACAGTCTCAACCTACACCCATGAAACCATTATCACAGGCGTCTTCAACATGGATGAAACACTTGCTCTGATGATAACCCCTCCACCTTCTTAAATCAACACATGGTTTCTCCCAAACAATCCAGTTTCCCACTCGAATAGATAAACACAGCAAAAGGGACTCTATCTTAGACTGGTCACTTATTAACAGTACCACCCACGACTATCTCTCTGGATGCCTTCCAAATAATTTAAGTGACCATAGACCTACCTACTTAATCCGTCATCCGTTCAGCCTACCCAGAACCATAGTTTACAAAGTCGTACGAAATACCAGAAACTTCTCCAATGAAGGATTCGTAGACATGCTCAATAAATGCAAATGGACATCACTCCATCTCCAACTTGACCATACTTCAATGACACATTTCTAGCTATTCTAAACAGCTTAGCACCAACTCGAACATGTTGTGTGAAAAATAAGAGATTACCCTGGATATCTAAAGAAACCATTAGACTTCAAAAACTAAGGGACAAGACCTGATTTCAATACCAGAAAACAAAAGACAATAAAACTCTGCTAGCAAATCAGCAGTTCCGCAATCAAACAAAAAAATAACTCAAACTAGACAAAAAAAAAAAAACATAGTACACATCTATGCAAAACAAATATGAAAACAATCCCACAGAGTTCTGGCAAGCAATTAACTCACTCCCCCACCCAGGTAAAGCTACACCCTCAGAACCAACAACAAATAACCAAAGCGTGAGTATGGCCTCACAAATTAACACCTACTTAATAAACACCATCCTCTCCTTAGTTACAGAGAAAAATTCCACCCCATCAGTTCTAACACCTAATGTGAAAACTAACTCCTCCTCTTTTGATCTCAAACCTGCCCCAACTAATACCATAACAACAATGCTGAAAAAATTAAAATCTTCTTCCTTAGCAGTTGACCAACTACCCAATGAGTACCTCAAACTTTCAGCTGATGCCATAGCTCTGTCCATCTCCATTCTGGAAAATAGGTCTCTAGCAGAATATGTCACAAAACTATGGAAAATCTCCTGTATCTCCCCTCTACATAAAGGGGGAACATCAACAGAATTACACACCCTTACACACCC
>NC_056732.1:1104384612-1104464612 GCF_019279795.1 Protopterus annectens
TGCGAACAAGTTTTTGGGAATGTTCCCAGTTGGCACCTTGGCGTTTGTCAAAATCTACTGCCAATCATTAGCGGACCGGAGTTCCGCTGTGGCGACCCCTAACCTGGAAAAGCCGAAAGACAACAACAACCAAGTTGGCAGATTTTGAAAATTCTCTAAAATACTCTGTGGGGAAATATTAGGGGAGGAAATGGCTGCAGCTAAGGGACATAGGATCTGAATTGCCCAGACATAAGGGCTTATTAAACTTAATTCTACTGGCTGCCAAAAAGCAGCTACCAGATAACAGAAAATAGAAATTCTAAACTGACTGCATCTGAAGTATTGAATATTGTAAGACAGAAAGGTACAAATTACATAGAAATAAATAGAATTTGTGGAATCAATACCTGCAGAACGATGCTCAGGAGGAAAAGTGAGGTGTACGGGAAGGCAGGAATTGATCAATGTTATGTTGAACTGATGACAGCATTAAATAAAAAATGCATGTGTATGTAAATGGAAAAATGTTAAATGGTTTGTTTTCTTTTCTGTTAATGTAGGTGCACCCTATGGCTTAAGTGATATGTGGAAAGAGAGGAGTGGTATAAACAAACAGTTTAATAATACAAGGTTACTCTAATGTGAATAAATACAGCAAACTATAGTAGGTTTGACTTATCACAAAGTTATTAAAACTAAACATGAAGTAAAATGTAATACATGGAAAGATACTAATATTTAAGGAATTTAAGAAATAAGAAAAAAGTCAATAATATTTAAAATTATTTTAAATTGTTGCAGCATGATCATGAACAAATGATTACTTTATACAACACATGGGAAAAGTTTTGGGAGTTAGAAAGCGAAGTGGAAAATTTGTATTAGTTTACAACAAGGAGGAAAGAACCAGATTACACAGATTAAATAAACTACGCAATGGTCTGAATGGGTATAACATTCTAAAAGAAATTAGGAAAAGGAATTTTTTTTTTAAAAACTGAAATATATAATAAAAATAAAAGATCTAACCCCCTTGCTATTGAAAGATGCATAAAAAGTAAAAGTACTTATGGAGAAGTTAAAAAAAATGGACAAAGGAGAGTAATGCAACAGTTGTAGAAAATATATGAAGACACTGTACAGAGAAAGAATACAAAAAGTTAAAAGACTGGCCCATTAAAAAGATTTCATAAATAACAAAAACAAAGTGGAAATGTATGGCTGTTTGGGATTTTGGTGGATTAGTCACTGTTGGGGATTTTTGTTTAGATTTCATAAATAGTTAAGGAGAAAAAGCTACATCTACACAATGAATGAATGAGTACATAAAGGTAAATGGAAAATCCACACCTGGGACAGATGATAAATTGTACAAGTTTTATACAGATATGTCCAATAAACAGTTCAGTTTATTTCAAGAAACATGTCAAGAGATTAGACAGGCAAAACAGCATCATCAGAATGGTATGAAATGTCACAAGATTTGTAAGAAAACAGGAGGACAAGAGAGAATTGAAAAATCCTGAGGCTTTAACACTACTAAAGATTGATTGCAGTATTTTTAAAGAAAATAACATACAGGAAAGTTAATGCAAGTATTTAAAACTATTACAACAATATATGGAGTAGAGGAGAAACAGCAATTGCAAAGATGGTGATTTTTATTAAGAGGAGTCGAAAATAAAATAGAGACAAATGACAAAATTCACTGTGGGGAAACAGAAATACTCAACATGGAATGTGGAATAGATGTCAAAACTATTGGAAATGCATATTATCAGGGAGAAATACGATTAGGACAGTATAAAAGTAAAGTTAGTCAGCAGTGAATGGACAGATAGAAGTTAAAAAAAAAAAAAAAAGATGGGACAATAGTGTCAGATAGAGGTGCATTAAATATCCTGCACTAGTGACAACCTCCTTGGTGGTGAAGATGAGAATGTTGACTACAAGATGGAAACAGGTTATAGAGGAGCATTATTATTTCTTGAACATAGACAAATAGGCAGATATCGTATTCATTCAGAGTGAAGGAAAAGGAAGAGGTTATGTTTTAGGAATGCATTGTTAATGGTAGGGCTAAGTACATACTTTTCAAAGACGACTGCTAAAACATTAGGAATACAACTTGGTGACAAACCAGTCAACTGTGGAGTAAACATGAGATTTAGGGAGGACCATAGCAAAAAGTTTTATACCTCCGTGAAAAAGCTTTACAATTACAATTACTAGGACAAATACCACATTTTTGAATGGGCTATCTATTACGAGCTCTAGAAATGGAAGTGATGGCTATTTCTATTAATAAAATACAAAAAAATAGATTAATCCTTATAAAAGAGGAATCCTGTATAGAAAGGAAATGACAATGTCTATCAATGGCAAATCAATGGTTTACCTGGCTCAATACATTTAAAAAAAATAAGGAATTAATAAAAATGAAAATCAACTTTGTTAAAGAAACATTAGGGGCCAGTAGCATTAGCATAATTAAAAAGTACAAAATAAATATACAAGAAAGATTAGTGATGCTATGAAAAAAAAAGCTGCTGGAGGAAACTGGTAACAATTGGTCAGATATTTTGGATAAAGCGGGAAAACAAAGAAGCCTTTATGAAAAGGAGATGGATAAGAAACACCATTAAGGTTTTCTTGGGAGACTGCTCATCAGAAAATTGCAGTGAAAGCCAAGAAATATGAAACAATGAATGAGAGAATGCATTATTTTACCAGCTGTAATGAACTCTAGATATCAGCAGGTTTAAGTTGTCTTGGGAATATGCAGCAAAAGAAAAAAAAAACTAATGAGCATTTTGAAGTAGTAAAATTTGAAAATACTGTTTGTTTTGAAATGTAAAGAAACAAGTGGACAAAAATGAAGCAATTATGATACAGAACACAGGGTAGTATAGACGGGCAGATGGGCAGATGCATAGCAGTACGCCATGATAAATTGCGAGTTTCAAAGGAAAAGGTTGTAGTAATGAAATGTTTTATATGCGATAGGAAAGGGATACTGAAAGAAAATGTAAAGGCAAAAATGTAACTGAATGACAATTGCTTTCACTGTAGGATGCTTATTTTGACTTTTTTTGGTATGAAAATATTTTAAAAATGTGTTGCATTGATAGATGTGTATGAAAAAAGACTTACTGGGTATTAATTTTTGTAAACATTATTTTAGGTTTTTAAGAGAGAGCTTCCTGCCCTTTTTTGTTAAGTGCCAATAGGATCCTTACATCTACCAGGCTAATTTACCCTTGGTTGTATAAATATCAGTTTCTCTCTCCACTGAAATGAGGCAACCAGCCTTGTGTGATGAACACCGACAACAAAGTTAAATATATCACTGTACCACTTTACCTTAATATCCTAACCTACTAATGAAAAGAATGCCATATTTTTCAGCCTCCAAAAGAAACACGTGAAACTGTTAACAAGGTACAATGACGTCTTGATAAACACCTACTTAAAAAGGCATCAGGAGCTAATGTATTTTTTTTAAAGTTACTTAGAGGTGACCTTTGTCTGGACTAAGACAATGCCTTATCTAGTTCTGTTTCAAAGTGTACCATTGTAATTCTTTACTGAAATAGGCTAAAACTGATCAGGAACCCTAACACTAAACAGTAACTATCAACAACAGGGAAACACATAACAGGTAAGTTAAACATCTTCCAATATTATGGAATAGTTTTACTTACTATTACAAGCAGTTATTAATGTACTTAAATTATTTTGATATGGGCACCAGAAAATATCAACTTAAGGTTGCATCAAACTTCTTGAAGGACAACAGATTTGTAAGCTTGATAACCAAACCTACAAAGTAACACTTCACAATGCAAGACAGACTGCCCACATGTAACGTAAAAGACTGTGTGAAAGGATTCAAACCATTGTTAGGAGTGTAGTACCTTCTGGTGATGGCATTCTCTAAAGTTATATGCTACAGAGATATTGGATGAGCAATACAATATCCTCAAACGACTTCAAAACTCAGCATTGATCCTTAAAAGAACACTACTAAGACAATGAAAATCAAAGCTTATGATTTCAAAGATGAACACGAAATGGCACATATTAAAATACAGCAATGTCACTTGCCTCTAGGGGGAGGTAAGTATGTTTCTGCTCCTGTCCAACCTGCAGACAAGGAAGATGAGGGTAACGTAGAACTAGTTTGTGCCGGTCTTTAAAATATTGTGCGACTGTGCATTCAACAGTTTGCCCATTCTCCTGCTGAAGTGGGAACCTTAAGAAAAGGAAAAAAGTTGACATTTTTGAATTTGTATTACTCTATCCAGGAATACTCATTAAAATGGTCAGGTGAATTCCTGATCAGCTACATTCAGCAGGTCATCTAACAACCAAAAGCAAAAAAATGTTTTACCAGTGCTTCTACATACACTAAAAACAAACAACAAAATCACAAGACACGAACAGGTGTCAGAATGCTTCCGCTACTTCCATTGGGAAGGGGACTCCCTTCAAACTTGTTACCTTTGCAGAATGCAAGACTATGAACAAAAATAACATTTTCAAAAACTAGGAATACCCTGCTCAAACTTTTTGACACTTTTTTTTTATAGAAATGCTACATAAACTCTACCCAGACACAGCTCACCTTCAATCTGCAGATCATGACAGCTCAGAGCATGTTTCTTTAAAAGTTACAAACAATTTAGAAAATCTTGACATGCAAACATTTCTAACTTCATAAAGATATTTCTTTAAAGTGTACACATCTGTCTGTCAAAGTAGACAGGTACATTCAAATTGCTTAGTCATAAATCCAAGGCAGTAACTGGGAAACATACTGTGCAAATGCATTGCTTCATAGACAGTACACACAGAAATAAATGGAATGTGGACCTTATGGACTTCCATTTGAAGCCCAACAGATCCACGGTGGTGGTGCTGCGGTAGCGTTGTCGCCTCACAGTAAGACGCTGTCCGGTTCGATTCACAGCTAGAGTGTCTTCTGCGTGGAGACATGCGTGAATGGGCATACCTTCGTTGGAGGTTGTGCGTCAGGGCTGGCAACTCAGCACGTAAAAATCAACTGCCAATCATTAGCGGACCGGAGGTCTGCTGTGGTGACCCCTAAAAGCCGAAAGACACAACCAAACTTTGGTTCCATGTATCCTGATATATAAATGCTATAAGAGGATTTGGCAATGCCATAAGGTCTCCAAGAACTCACTTGACAATTGATAAGCAAGTTCTTATGGAAAACAACAGGAGGGCATCACAGTACCCCAAGATACAAACACCAACATAAGGAATGTTACTACAAACTACATTAATATCTTAACTACGAGGATTACACCATCTCTAAAGGTAGTCAGCCTTTCACATTCTGTAAGCAGAGCACAACAATTGTAGCAAATTGCTTGATGAATGAGCAGTATCCTAAAGACTTCAGTAATATGATCTTTTCAAGAGAGCGCAAGAAAGGTAATCATTTGAAATGTTGGGGCCTGCTAGAATGCGTTCCGAAACACAGATTGAATGATCAAAAAAAAAGGACTATACATACTAAGTTCAAAAAGGCCATTTCACAGAATATTCCCTTTTCAACAAGGTTTAGTGATTTTGAAGTTTTATATACGGGGGGGGGGGGGGTCAGACGGGTTTGCCCCCCAGTAAAATAGTTTAAAGGACAAAACCAATGTATGACATTCACTCTTCTGCATTTTCATTATGTTGGCAAAATGGTGAGTACACTCAAAGAACATTTTAAAGCATGAAGGTGATCCACAACTACTGAAAGCAACTTCACCTGAGAGTTACAGAATTTGCTGCATCTAAAGCCATCCGCTGCTAAAAGAACAGAAATAAGTAACATTTTGCACTTCTGCTGATTATCTACCATATTTCATAAAAATCCTGTATTATCTGTTATATTTCTCACAATTTAGAAGTGTTTCAAAGGTGAACTGTTTCCACTGTTGTTGTAGTACTTAATTACATAGTGTCTGCTAGTTTTACAGGACTCTAATATCTAGACCAGGTGTGTCCAACTCGAGGGCCACATGTGGTCCTGAGAGCTCTTCCATGTGGCCTGCGACCTCTAACTTCAACACTGATGTACGCAAGCCCCAAAACACTTTTTGTTTTGTGTTTTTCACACCTATGACCTCTAACGTCAGTGTGCGCATGCGCAAAAGCACCCTTCTAATTTAGATTTTTTTGTGCCAAAGAAGGACCTGTGTGCTCACGCTATTATTCTGTCAAAGAATCAGTGTGTGTGTTCTCGCTGAAGAGGAACTTGAGTATGGATTTGCCGTCGCCTTTGAAAGGGACAGCACTTACCTGTGTTAATAGTTAAGTACAGAGTGAGTGAGTGCATGCATGAAAGCAGAACGCTTGTGTGCGTGAAAGTAGAAGCGTGTGTGTATGTTTGCACGACAGAGAGAGAGAGAGACACATGCACAAAGAGACTAACGACGATTAATCTACCTACTGAACACAAATAAGTTAGCTCACAAATATACAGTACATTAAAAGTACACTTTCAATAAACTGCAGTTTTCCTGACAGAGAGACTGTTGGACTGAATATGAAATCATACCTCTCAACTGTATGGATTTTCAAAGAATGTCTGGATTTTTGCCTCATCTTCCAATTTGTCTTTTGCTTAGAAAATAAAAGTAGTCATCCAAAGTAATGCAGTTTCAGGGAGTAAGACTGAGACAGCAGCCTAGGGTTAATGGGTCAGTAATAGACTGACTTTGTGGTACTGTAGCATATACAGTTGTACTGGTTTTTCTGACAAACAAAAAAGCACCCAGCACTGTTTTGTCATTGGTGGGTTCTAAGCAGTGGCAGATTGGACAACAATAAGCATAGCTTTGGTGGATCATCAGTACTAGCAAATCAGGTAGACACAATGTATTTTTTTTAAATGTTGGGGTGTTTAGTGTGTGTGTGTTTATGTGTTGGGAGGGCTGCAACAGTAGATGACTATTACAGAAAGAGACTTGCAGACTGTGGAGACTATGTTTCTTTGTTTCAAAACTTGGTACTAGGCATGCCATAAGTACATTTTTTAAGACAGTTTCTTGACATTTGCAGTGGATGGATATTTACATTCACTGGACAATGCTAGCAGTATGAGTGTGGTCCTGTAGGAATCTGAGGGATGCAAAGTCTACCACTGCCAATGTCTTGTAAAGTGACCTGGAATGGATATTGGGATGTTACTGAAAAAATACAGTAAGTGGGCTTAGAAATACAGTTTAATTAAACAAAGTGCACTTGCCATCTACAGGCCATAATTTAATTTATTTCAGGTAGTCCAGATCCTGGTAGATTGTATACCATTAGACTTAATTAGGGAAAGCTGTCATTCTGAGGAAATAAGCAGCCCTATTTTCAGTGACAATTCTGTGGTTGTTTGCAGGTACAAAGTTGCAGGATGTGGATGCAATGTCTTTTACTTATTTTTAATGCATTTGTCTTTTCAAAGCATGGATTTCTTTGCTGCAAAAGAAGGCAGGATTGAATGAGCCACATAATGCTTAATTGACAATGATGGGATAGAAAGATAAGTGATGTATAATGTTTGCAGCTACAATTGTTTCAATGGTGTCAGTGATGCATAACTATTTTTGGGCCTGTGTCCCACTTATTTTTTGCTTTGTCCAGATTTCTTGCTCTAAGGTTGAGAGGTATGGTTCCATACTAAATCAGAAGGTTGTATTTACCTTGGAAGACTTTTCAGCATAATTACGAGAAACAGAGCCTTTTTAATATCTCTCTGCTTATTTCCAATATAAACTGCCATGTAACCTTGCAAATAACCTTATTAAGCTACTTTAATTCTTTTGGAATTGACAGGTATGCTTCACTGGTTTGGACGTAAGCATAAAGTGTTAATGTGATTGATTTCTTGCAGTAGTCTGTGGTTTACTTATCACAATAACTTTTCTGTGTTTCTGGGTGTGTAATCGATTTAACAGTTTTAAAGATGTTTTCCAAAACTAAATAAATACATAACAAATAAAAAAAATAATCCTCTCTGCACTTTTGACAAAGCCTGAGAATGTTTTTTTTTTTTTCAAAAGCGAAGGGCATCATTACAGCTCAGTAAACTGTTAGTCTGTGAATAACTTCTGCACAAATTAAAATGTCTGAATGTCAAGTGACTTTAGATTGGAGGGAAGTTATATGTTTACTTCAATATGTAGTATGATCTTAGAGAGTTTATGGATTTCTTATTGATTTACTTTTTGCTGAGCAGTTGTTTGTTGATTTACTGATGGTCCTTTTGGTGGTGGGAAATTGCATGGATGAATCCATCTCTATTATTATTTTTTTTCTGATATTTTGACTTCCAGACAATTTCATTCAGTGAGTGTGTGTCATGTGATTACTGAGGCTGCCAATTTTACAAGTAAGGGCTCCTTTTGTGTGTATGTGGGGAGGCGGGGCAGTGAGACAGAGGAAAGCAAGAAGCTTTTTAGTCTGTTTGGATAACTAAGGGAACTTAGTCCTTTGACCTTTTTTTGTCAGAAATGGTTGTAGTCTTTATTTTGACAGGGTGTTTTGCTGAGGCACATGCCAAAAGGGGAGTTGCACTCAATAACGGCTCTTAGAAAGGAAGAATACAGAAATGTTATGACCTCCTTGCCCCTTACTAATAAGGTGGGCCATGTAAAAAGCTTTCCATACAATGGAGACAACATGGTGGTCAAACATCAGAAGGGTGAAAAATCAAAATCTCGCATTTTGGAGATGGTGACTTAGCGGTTCTGGTGTTGCACTGTGTTAATGGATTCAAGTAAGTGTTTATGTTTTAAGGGGTTTGGGTAGGGGCTGTAGTGTGTTTTGTTACTGTGATGTGTGTGCACGCGAGGGGAATGTAGCTTGTTTGGTGGTGTTTCATGCGTTTGTGTATGAAGTGCGACCTTGGAATTAGTATATTTAATTGGGGGGGGGGTGCAGGGGGCACAGCCCGCCACATGCGGGGTGCAGGGGGGCTTGCCCCCCTGCTTGTATGTAGGATAGGGTTGTGAGTGGGAAGGAAGATGTGTGTGTGTAGTACAAAAGTCGGGATTTTGAATTTCGCGCTTCTGGGTTTTCGATCTTTTAGGATTTCCACTTTATAGGTTTGAGATTCTGAAATTTGATATTTCAGAATTTCGAGCATGTAAAGTGAATACATATGTGTGTGTATGTATGTATGTATGTATGTATATATATATATATATATATATATATATATATATATATATATATATATATATATTAACCAAGATGTTAGAGTTAACTGTTAGATTACAGAATTGGAATGAAAATTAGAATTTAAGGCAAATATTAGGCATTTATTCGTTGTTTGAATGCACCTACAGTACAGCCAGGAGGCAGACTTTGGTCACCCGTGGCAACAAGAGAGTTATCTATATGATATAGTTTATATGGGGCCCAAAGACAATTTCTGTTCACTCAATCCAGCCCTGGCAAGCCAAAAGGTTGGACACCCCTGATCTAGACTTTGTGGTTTGCCTGCACTTGAGCTCTATAACCAGCATTTTCACATTAAGATGGTTTTCTGACTGCACTCTTGTGGAAGAAGTGTGCTGTATCAAACCTATCTGAGTTGGGGGCTGCTGACTGTAAGGTTAGTGCGTGTTTTACTGGTTGGTCTGTACACCTTGCTGTTGTAAAACGTTTTTCTGAAGCTACACAAGTTCAGTATTTGTGTTAAACTGCTCTCTGTGCAGCAGCAGTTAGCAGTGCCCTATAGAGATGGAAACGCTTTCAAGTTAAAATTTCCCTTAGATTAACTATCTCTGCAACTTTCCCCACTTCCCTTGCTGCTGTATTAGCATCTGAGCTGTGTGTAGAGCAGCATGGCTTTGTTGGCTAGCAGAGTCTTAGTCCATGCTTAGTATAGCACCCACTCTTCATCGGTGTGTTATCATCCCAGTTCAATCAAAATCTACCCACTCTTCTCCCAGGTTAAGCTCACAGTAAAAACTTGAAACCATGGATAAGCACTTTCCTGCCATCTCTGTGGCCAGCCTGGTGCACATGAGCATCCTGAGACAATGTAGCATTTGTCTCATGTATACTGACAAACACTTAATCCTGATAAAGTGTGTGAGAGAGATGTAATTCCACTTTATTAAAGTCTCCTCCGCTGTTTATGGTGTTGCCTCTAGATTTCTTCATTGAAAGATTGGATCATAAATTGGTCTCCTTCGAAATAAATGCAATGGTAGAACCCCCCATAAAACCCTAAAACCCAAAATAATTTTTTCAATGCAAATTACATGCTATTAAATGATAGCATAGGTAATTTTAAAGCTTCCCTAACCTCAAAAACATGGAAGCCTATGCAGAAGTATACACAAATGCCCTGTACAACCACTTTTCTGCACAGAAACAACTGCACATGACCAAACTAAACTCAGGTCTAGCCAGAAAAAAACAGGTCGCCCTGGTGGACCCATGGGATAAACAGACTATACAACAGAAGGAAGCAGTTCCTATCTACAAGAGGGAGGGTGCACAACAGAGAAAAAAAATCCCTCATTCTCAACAGGCAAATCGGGGAACGAGTCAAGTCTTCAAAAGCTAAATATGACTAAAATAGTCACCCAAGCAATGGATAACCAAAAAGCATTTTTAGTTGTGTCCAAAATCTTAACAGAAACACTCAATGTGTTGAGTGACTGTACATGGCACTACCTACGCTCAGCCATAAAAATAGCAAACTTGCTGGCGAATAAACTAAGCTCAAATTTCAACCCTTCATCACATTTGGTCACTCCTTTTGAAACACCCCCTTCCATTATTTTGCTTTATTTATTTATTTATGTATTTAATTAATTAAAGTTTGATGACCGGGGAAGTCCACTGGGCCAAGAAGAGCCCGTTTTCAGTAGAAGCCCAGGGAGCTTATTACAAAATGAACAGGTCGTCACTGCACCCTTGAAAGCTAGAAATATGGCTTCAATGGGCCCTGACTGAATCCTAGGGTATCTATTAAATAGCTTGAAACATGGCCTAGCAGACCCACATCGATCTCTATTTAACCACAGTCTCCAGACAGGCTTTGTTCCTGCGCAGTGGAAGACAACAGTCATCCCTCTGCCCAAAGGGGACCATCAACGGACCCAGGAAACTACTGGGGTAAAAGTCTGATTAGCCTCATATTCAAGGCTATGCAAAGGATGGTCATGGACCTGATTAACAAAAACATAGAAAATCTACAGACTCCAGATCCAACCCAGTTCAGCTTCATCAAGGGCAGGTCCTGGTTGCTTAACTTGATGGAATTCTTTGAAAAGGTCACCAAGGCAATAGATGAGGGTAAGTCACTGCATACCACCTCTACTTTGCCTTGGCCAAGGCATATGACACAATACCCTGCTCAGGAATTACAGATAAACTCACGAAATTGGACATAAACCTCTATGTCATCAGATGGATAGCCAAACAGCTCACGGATAGGACCCATGTTATTTGGGAGAATCCACATCCAGCAAAAAGCCAGTCACCAGGGAGTACTACAGGGCTCAATGCTCGGGTCCCTCCTATTTGGGATACACTTCTCAGATATCAAGGCAAATGCAGATATAGCCTTTGGCTGACCAAGTTTGCTGATGACTGCAAGTTGGGGGCAATCACTGACTCCCCAAAGATGTTGATATCCTACAGAAAAAACTGACACAGACTAATGACTGGTGTCAGAGCCATGGCCTCGAACTAAATGTGAAGAAGTGCATAATATTCTTTGGGAAATCAAATACTCATGCAAACTGCAACACTGATGGACCCCAGTGGCAAGAGATCTAGGTACTCAGCTAGTAATCTGAACTTTGACCACCATGAGCCCACAGTGTGAGGAAATCATTCTATGTGGCTCAGTTTATAAGTAAAAGCATGGCATAGGGAGACTTAGTCCCACTGTACTCAGCCCTCATCAGGCCAGTAACAGAGTACAATGCACCCTTTGGCATGTACCATGCGACGTACCTGCAACAGTTGGAGTGTCCTCAGAGGTTTCTCACCAAAATATACACAGTATAACAGGTCATATGTGGACCAATTAAAAGCATTATCACTGCATTCAATTTCCTACTGATTAATGAGGGGTGATCTTTGTCTGCCCTGCAAGTCAGTCTCTGACCCACCCCTGATGAAAATGTTGCATATTTGCAAAACTATCTGCATGAGGGTTACCCGCTCCAAGGGACTAAACCTTATCTCTGACATGAATAGTTTATGCTGGAGAGCAGATGTGTGTCCCAGAGACTGCTCCTCCTCTGGAATAGGCTTCCTATTCACATGAAGCAGAGCCCTCCCCTGACCATCTTCAAGCACAATCTGGACCAAGGAATGGGAAATCGCAAATTCACTCCTGGGGTGGTGCCTATGTCCTTCATGGACTTGCTGACCCTTGTTATCTTTCCTCTAGGTATAGAAAATTAGGTAAAATTGGGTAAAATCTGGGTAAAACTGGCTGGGCTTGTAAGGGCTCTTGAGCCATTAGCCAGTAATCTCCTATGAACTACTGTGGAATAGACTTAAATAACGTTTAGGGTTTGTATTTTACAAAAGAAACCGTTATATAGAGAGGATATTTATATTTTAAAACAGATCATTACATCCTGGGATGACTGAATATGGAATGTTATTGGAAGTATCAAATTTAATTTAACACTTTTTATTTAAGACATGTACTTATAGATTTGTTTTTACATTTATAATTTTTATGAAGTCCCCTGAAGGTTGTGCCAAGTCACAAGAGGATTTAATATAGTATTTATTCTTCTGGGTCTGTTGTCAATTTGTTGTTTTGCACAGTAATATGACCCTTATTTATTTATTAACATTAGTTGACCGAGAAAGTCCACTGGGTCTGAAACGCATTTTCAGTGGAGGCCCGGGGAGAAAAGCTCCACAAGCAAAATATAAAGGAAGACAATAATTAAACACAATGTGACAATGTTACTGATATAACAGGAAGAAAAAAATATAGAATATATACACACACTGAAGATATGACAAGTGAAAAATAAAACAAGAATTTCACAATTGAATAGTAGTGTTACATCATTTCCTTCTTTGGTGAGATTCCAGTCTCCTATATAGTAAGAATACACTAATAAATGTGAAGACTGGGTTTTGGCAAAGATTTTGTAACTGTAGTATTTGGTAAAGTATATTGTTTAAGGTGGTTTGCTTTTGAGGCAGGTGCATGATGGGTTGTCTAGACAATGTGTTTTTAGGGCTGCTTTAAAAGTTTTTGGGTGATCAATTTGGGTTATTTCAGATGGAAGGTTATTCCATAGCTTAGCTATGGTATGGGAGAACAGGCATTGTCCTGCTCTTTTGCTGGCTTTAGCTACTATAAAGCATCAGTTTACAGGAAGATCTTGGTGTTCTAGTGGGGGTGTATGCTTGTAGGATTGAGTTAAGGGCAGGCCAGTCATTTGGTTTAGAAATTAGTTTGTGGGCTAAGGTTAGTTGGGTGTATTGTAGATGGTGGGAAAACTCTAGCCATCTTAGTTCAGTGATGGCATGGCATTGTTAAGAACGGTAAGGTCTTCCAGAGGCAAATTTGGCTATTTTGTTATAACATGATTGTAATTTGTGTGCAGGTTAGTGAAAATGGCACTACCATATAAAAGGGAGGGGATGAGTGGGGTATTGGCTAGTTTTATTTTGGTATATTTATCCAGGTAGAGTTTGTGGCGGTATAGTTTACCTATTTTAAAATGGGTTTTCTTGATTGCAGTTAGGATGTGTTGTTTTTATGTGAGTTTATCATCTATTGTTATACCTAGCAATTTGGCTGTTTTCACTAGTTCAATTTCTGTGCAGTCTTTAGCCAGGATTTTAAAGTCAATGTTGGGTGGTTTTGTTGAGACAAGTAAAAGTTTAGTTTTTTTGGTGTTTAGCATTAGTTGTGCATTAATAAGCCATGATTTGATAGAAGTAAAAGCCTGTTTAAGTGTGAGGAGGTCTGAGAAAGTTTTAGAGGTGGACATAAGTGTTGAATCACTGGAATATTGGATGATGGCTCTGGATTAGGAGGGCTTTGTACAGGTCATTGATGAAGATATTGAACAGTAGTGGACCTAAAATGGATCCCTGTGGTACTCCTATATTATCAGGTTGGTATTGAGATTGCGCATTTAACAATTTTACAGACTGTTCCCTGCTCGGTAGGTAGGAGGTAAACCAGCTGAGGGATTTTGGGGAGTAACCTAGTGTTGATAGTTGGTTTACTAGCTTAGCATGTGACACTGTGTCGAAGGTCTTACATAGGTCTAGAAGGATTACTGAGGTAGGATGGCCTGCATCTAAGGCTTTGTTGGCAGATTCGGTGAAGGATAATAGGGCAGTAATGGTGCTATCCCCTGGCCGGAAACCATGTTGAGTAGGGGATAGAAGAGCATTATTTGAGAGGTGTTTAAGTTGTGAGTGAACACATTTTTCCAAGATTTTAGAAAGAGGGGAGAGTATAGAGATAGGGTGGTAGTTGGAAAGATCATGGGAGTTACCCCTTTGTGTAGTGGGGTAATGATGGATCTTTTCCATAGGAGAGGAACGCAAGATTCAGTGAGTGAGCGATTTATAAGAATGGTAACTGGATATGCTATTGAGCTAGCTGCTATTTGCAAATATTCTGGGGGAAAGTTATCTGTAGAGAGAGAGAGAGAGAGCAAGGTTTGAGTTGTTTTAGGAATTTCAAAATCAGAGAGGTGAGTACAAGTTGAATAGTGAAGGAGTTGCCTGGTTGTGTAGTGGGGGTGTGTTCCGTTGGGGTTGGGAGGTGTATGTTTGAGCTGGATGGGGAGTCTGAGTAGCTTTTGGATGGTAGAGATGAAGTGGGTATTAAAGGCTTGGGAGATTTCTTGTGGGCTGTTTTCTGGTGCAGGGGATGGGTTTTGGATGGTGCCTGGGTTAAATAGAAAGGAGACGGACTTCCAAAAATGTTTGGGATTGTTATATGAGGTGGACAGTTTATCAGAGAAATAATCTTTTTTATCTTGTATTACTAGCTTTTTTTGACTTGTTTCATAGTTGTTTGTAGTGGAGTTCATTTTGTTGTGTTCTCTCTCTCAGCCATATTTTCCATGCTTTGTTTCTAAGAGACATAGTTTGTTTGGTTAGTCTTGTTAACCAAGGGGCATGGTTAGCTTTGGTTCATTTAGTACGCATAGGAGCTCGGCTATTGAGAGTATTTAAAAAGAGTTTGTTAAAATAGTCAATGGCTTCATCTACGGGGAGTGCTTTTAGTGGGTTCCAGTTTTGGGAGTTTAAAATATTTATAAAGTTATCCTAGTCAAAGTGGGCAAGGTTCCTGGAGGTTTTATACGAGTGCATTTTGATTGCATGAGGGTGAGTTCTGTAGGTACATGATGGACGGTGGTCACTTAATGTGTTTGGTAGGGTTCCTGAGTTGGAGTAGTTTTGGGGATGTGTTACAAATATCCAGTCTAGGGTTGATTCTGAGTCTGTTGTTAGGCCATGAGTGGGGGCAATGATTAGCTGGGTAAACTTGTGAAGGTTTATGCTGTTTACTGGACAAGGGGAGTCTGAGTACAGCCAATTAATATTGGTGTCTCCCAGCATTATAGTTTCATGCAGTATATTCTGATTTAGCCAAGATAACAAGTTTTTAGGTATGTGGATATTGTGGCCTGGGGGAATATAAACAACTGCTATGCGTATATGTTTGTTCCTATTTATGTGAAAGGATGTGAGTAGTATCTTTACGTTACCAAAAGAGGGGTCAGATTTTGCATAGGTTATTTGTAGTGAGCTTTGGGAGATTAATGCTACACCTCCTCCCTTTTTATGAAGTCTGTCAGAACAAATTATGGTATACCCTGGAGGGAGAACTTCAGTGTCAGCAATGTGTAGTTTCAGCCATGTTTTTGTTACTGCAATAATGTCTGGGGTGTAGGCAGCTAGCCAGGCATGGAACTCAGTAGTTTTATTGCAAATGCTGCCAATGCTTATATTCATTAGGTAAAGTGTGTGTTGAGATACTGGATTAGCTAGCCTAGTGGTGGATGAATGGGTGTGGGGACAGTCAGTGGATGTGTAAATATTGATTGGGCCTGGATTTGGGTATATATCTCCACATTGTTTTAATGTGTGGAGTTGATGGAATATGCTGTGAGATTGTTGTTTATCTGCGGTGGGCTTATGTAGTACTAGGAAAAAATTAAATTTGGAGGTAGGCGGTAGTAGTTTTAATCTGTCTGAGGTAATGGTATTACTTGCTAGTAGAGAGGGGGAGATGTCTGAATAAGTTTAAGTTGTATGGGAAGAGTTTGTATGCTGCTACTGGTTAGTGGGGGGTATATGTATGGATGTTGTTTGTATTAGTAGGAGTAGTGTGAAGATGTGGAGTATGCAGGGAATAATACTAAATATGTGATGGCAAGTGTGGAATGGAGGAGCATTGATGACTGAGGAGTTATGTAGGTGTGGTTGATATGGTGGGACTTTTGGTTTATGTTGGAGGTGGTTGATTGGATGGAGGTGAGAGAGGTTGGGGTTATGAATAGAGATAAATGTACTGAGGATGGGGGTGGCTGGGAATGGGGTAGGGGAGTGAAGTGGGCCCAGAGCGAGGCACAGCCTGGGCTTGAAAACAGCCAAGCAGCAGACAAAAAGCAGCAAAAAGAAAAACAATCTCCAAAAAGTTAAAGCAGCACTGCAGGTGAGAAAGACATTAAAGCCTCACATGCACTTTGAAAGTGTATTCTGTATCGGAGCTAAAACGTCCTACTTTATATGTCTGTAAGCTCAGGTTTGTAGTTCTATAGGTGGAGCAAAAAATATGTGGGTATGTATTGCTGAAGGAATATGCAGCAATAGGAGTTATTCCCTTAGAAAAGAGAGGAGCTCTAATACTAGTGCCACTGTACTAGATGTGAAAATACTGTTTTATCATTTCAGTAAAGAAACAGCAAAAACAAATAATAAAAGCAGTCTGCAGGCTATCTTATTAAGTTAGGAAATAACATACTGTAAGAGGGGGTGTGCTGTTTGGTGTCAAAGAACTAAAGCAATTGCTTTGTGTGATGGCATTTATGGTTCTAATCTAGAAATGTCCACTGTTTTGGATTTGAGATAATAATTTGTGTTCTACAGACTGTCAGTTTGTGTGTGCTGCACTATTAACGGTCACATATTAATTACATAAAACAACTTTAGAAAATCTTAGCCAATGTGAGTGAAGTGCAGCAGTGCAGAAACAAGGACAGATGTCACATTGTATAATACACAAAATCCTGGACTGGAGTACAGCTAGATGTGTGCTGGAGTCATTTTATAACTAGCCCCCACTGGGCATGGTCATACACTTAGTTAAACAGATAGAAACACTTGAACTCCAAAGAAAAACTCGGCAACCTGTGCTAAAAGCTACAGTCCTTTATTCCAAATGAAGTGCTTTTCGTCCAAATCTAATCGTTGAACTTCTTCAGATTCGCACAGTGACTTTTAAAATATGTATGTATCTATATATATATATATATATATATATATATATATATATATATATATATATATATATATATATATATATATCTGCTGGTTATTTTATTTATATATGTCTCTAATATGTACATAAATATATATGCATATATGTGTTTGGACATCTGTATTGCCGGACATACCCAAAATTTTGGTGAGTAAAGCTGCACTATGACACACATATAATGTTGGTCAAAGGACCAAAAGTAAGGGCTCAACAGTAGATAACGCACTTACTTACAGCCCCCTGTGCCTGCTGGATGTCACCATATAAATCAGCAAGTGAACATGTTGTGCAATGTATAATGTTGTGTACTCGTGCACTGACATGACAAACTGTTTTTGGCCACAGGCTTGCCCATCCAAATGCAAACAGATACATATGACCAAAACGGCTACTGTTGTCACATAGCTAGGCTACAAAACAGTTGCCTGACTGCTAGGCTACTAGATGCAGATGACAGTAAGAAGCAATGTCACTCTGCAGGCCACAAACGCTGTTCAATACAGGCCTTGTTTATGTCTTCTTCAAGGAGCTTGCCTGCGGTCCTTTACAAAGCAGACTTGAACAGTGGCATGTGTGTTAGGTGTTGTGATCTGTAGTGTGAGAGACTAGACAGGTGGGGGGGGGTTCTAATCTCATTCCAGTCCATATAGTGCATTTGTGTCTATATGTGTACCTCTAAAAAAAAAAAAAAAAAAAAAAGTCTAAATCATTCACTGATTTTCAAACTGCAATGGATATGCACTTTTTGGCCCTTGCAGTTGATGCAGGCCTCCAAACTCCTGTCTTCTACAAGGCCTTCTGATGTCATCTACCATAAGACTACCAACAGCAATCTGAATGTCAGACTTAAGCTGTAGTGCATGTGTTGAGTACTGCAATCTGAAGTATGTAAGACTAGATATGTAGGGGTTTTAACCTCACTCCAGCCCACTTGCTGTGTGTTTTAATTTCCCTGCAATAAAAATATGCTTACCACACTGACTTAGAAAAAGAGAGCGTTTTGCACTATTTACCTAAAGACATGTTAATGTTAGAATTGAGCCATGGAGTGTGGGTTAAGTACTGTGATCTGTAGTATGTAAGAATAGATAGGTAGGGCTTCTAATTTCATTGCACCAAAAGTGGGGTGTGTGTGTGCTGTGCAGTGTTCTGTAAACATTAATTGGTAGTGATACAATTCTTATTGCAGCCAAATTGGTGGAGGTTATTAAGAGCATTTTGGAATTTACTAGACTAGTGGCCTTAGGGACCTTAAATCCTAGCCAAGTTCTTACCCTTATTTACATGATCAGCTCCTATTGTCCCTGTCCAAGAGGGACACAGGCAGAACTCCTGTGATGAAATTATGGTTGAGAGCAGAAACATCTGAGTTGTCAAGCGTGCTGTAAGAGAAGAGATCTGGAAGACACTAAGGTAGGTGATGCTCAGTGGACTTCACTAAATAATGTTTGCTTCCTCTCCCGTCGAAATTTCTGTATAGTGCCAGCCCTTTACTGTGTTTCCTTTGATGTCGCTGATGAAGCACCTGGGCAGTCAGCGAAGTAAAATCTTTTGTAGTGTCAGTTAACTTCTACCTCGCCTACACTTTGGAGCAAGTTAGAGAATTAATGTGAAACACAGTGTTTTGTGGTTTGTGCTGCTGAACTTTTGCTATGTCGCTGTTATTTTTTTTTTAAGTTTATCCCATTCGTCTATGTAGATTACTCAACTTCGCAAAATTCTCTTGGCTGGTATGTTCTGACAAAAACACTGTTGGGGGACTGCATTGGAGACGTCTGCACATTTTGGATTATTACAGCGTATCGTGCAACGTTTATATTAATGGTTCATATGTGCAAGAAAGCTTTGCTGCCTAGCCCCAGCTCAGTGAGGGTGTTGTAATTGCATTTTGCAGATAATTAAGATTCTAGTGACACTGCACTGTTGAGGAGTGATAGTCTCTGTATTTGCTATTATTCAAAAAGGGTTGAAGGAGAGCATATATAAAATATTGTAGTGTGCTCCTAAAATGGGGCAAACAGATTAGTACCACACTGAAAAATGATTTAAAAAATGTCAATGCGCTATAAAATATGTTTAATATTCAATGTTTGTAGACCAGGTTTTAAAACACATAACAGTAACTTATCAGTAAAGTTTTTTTCTATGCGTTTTCTTTATTTTGTAGATTTTCACTTTTAGACCTTAGATGGAGTCGTAAGTTGCCACTTGTCAATAGAAGACTTAAGACATTTGAAGCCTAACCACTGCTACCCAGAACTGTTTGCTTCCTTGAATAAAACAGATTTTGTTTTTCGGGGGACGCTATATCTAGGGTACAATTGTGGTTTACCATTTGTCTCAAGTTAAATTACAAGATATTGAAGGAAGTGGTTTGCATTACAAAAGTGAGTGAAAGACAGCTGTCATGCCAACCACTTCTTTTTTTAATTTGTTGTGATATAGCTTTAGGTCCAGTGGTCTGGGATTGCTGTTACTACTGATCTTGTGGATATGCAGTAGAACAAGCAATAGGGTTCTTTTGTAGGCCAGTCCTAGATCATCACATAGGAATATGTAGGAAAGAGAAATTACATTTTTTTTTTTTTTTAAGATGCACTGGATCTTTTTTTGAGGAACTGCTGAGGTCTTAGAGGTACGTTTAAGTGCTTAGACAGATGCATGCAGATTGGCCCGATAAGGAATGAGTAGCAGATTAATGAAGGTTTTTTAGAGGAAGAGGAGGTGCCCTAAGTAATCAGTTGCAAGGATTTAGTAATGACAGTCTGTATGAGGTGGTCAAAAGATAGTTTGTTGTCCCAACTAGAGGAAGCAACATCCTTGACCTGCTTATTACTAACATGGGTGACCGTTGCTCTACACCAGTAGTCAATCCATCCCTGGTCAGACCATAAACTTATCACCATAGAAAACCACATCTCACCCACACCACCCGCAAAGGTAACCACCTTGAAAAACTTCTCCAAAGCTGACTTTGGGCTCCTAAAAACAGACGTGGCTAACTTCACGGCACCCATGCCAATGGAAAATAGCTGCATTACTGCCGAATCATATATCAATGCACTGTACAAACATGTACATAAATGCATGGAACTAGTCATACCCAACAGAACCAAGATGCTCTCCTCCAAAAAAAGGAAGCCAATCTGGTGGTCCCCTGCCATTAATAAACTCTACAACAGAAGGAAGAAACTGTTGCAGAAAAAGGTGAAGCCCAAGACTGGAAAAACTCCTTTATTAGCCTCAACAAAAAGTTGAGATGCCTCATCAAATCCTATAAAGACAGGATTCCCACAATCAACAGAACATGCTGGAAGGACAGTTTCCTCATCCAGAGACTGCCCATGCTCTGGAGTAGACTTCCCATATATGTCAAGCAGAGCACCTCACTGTTCCTCTTCAAGAGGAATCTTGATGAATGGATGGGTAATAGAAAGTTCACCCCGGGAATCATTCCAGTGGCTCTACTTGATAGACACAATGGGAACTAACGTTGGACGGCACAATGCCAGAGCACTTCTATGGGCTAAGCTTGTAAAGGCTCCAGTGCCATTAGCCTAGTACACATAAGAACCTATGAATGTCACTCCACAGTGCTGTGTAGGCCTGGAGATGGTAGGTCTGGGAGCAGCCATTACCTGTTAGCTTTTGTAAAGAAGGGGGAGTTGTGGTAACTGTTTCTGGCTCCAAGGCATTGCCATAAAAGCTCTAGCAGACTACTAAAATATACATGTAAAGTCCTGTCTCATACTTCAGAGGGAATGCTGTGGGAACTTAAAGTCAGGTGACCAGATGAGGTCAATCTGCAAGTCATGTTGGATATTATATTCTACAGGGAGCAATCTCAGAATATAGAGTATTCTGTTTGGGAAGCCTGACGAGAAAGTCTGCTCACATATTTCATCTTGCCTTGCCCAAGTAAGTTATTAGGGAACTGTGTAATTCTCTTGGATTCAGTCAGGAATATAGTGAAGCTTAGTTTAGAGATTGTTTTTCTTTATTTGTACGAGTCTGTCCTTCAATGTTTTCAGTATTTGCTGTGATTTGAACTCTGTGGTTTACTGTGGATATATCTTTAGTATTTTTATTTTCTTTATTATTGATTTTTAAATACATTTAAATCATCAAGGCTGGTCCTTAGTATCTAACCTTTGAGAGTACTTCTGTTTATTTGGTGACACGTTGTGGGGCACTCCAGAAGGCACAGCTGTCTTGGTGAGCTACTACCATTTGTATTAATATTACACAGTATAATGGGGCACCCTTTGTTAAGGGCATTATAGAGTAGCTGATTGTGAAGTGTCTGGTGGCAATGATAGCTACCTTATACTCTGGCAGAAGGCGGCACAGCAAATACATCTGTGTCAGCCTTTCCCAGTGTGTGTGTGTGTGTGTGTGTGTGTGTGTGTGTGTGTGTGTGTGAAAAATAAATAAATCAAATCTGTGTGTGTGTGTGTGTGTGTGTGTGTGTGTGTGTGTGTGTGTGTGTGTGTGTGTGTGTGTGTGTCCACTACTTTGGGCAGGGACACAAAGCACTGGGTCTACAGAGAAGGTGCTGAGGACCCAAACCTACAGCTGTACCAGTGGGTAGCCTTATTGGAGATCTGGAGGGAGGCAGATGTAGAGATATCCATACCCCGAGGTGAGCGTCTGGAACTACTGAGTGTATCCATTTGTATTCCAAGTGCACATCCCTCTCATGGTGAGGACTCGGGCTCCTTGATTACTGGCCCAACATGGGAATGACACATATTGGTAGCAGTGGTGGGTGTCACATAGGATATAGCATCAGAGGCTTTGGCTAAATAAAGAAAGGCTCTGTGCATGATGTTAACTTGTCTAGTGTCTCTGAGTCAATAACTCATTGTGGTTATTCTTTCCTGAGTTAGCCAAATTCTCTTTTAAACTGCTGAGGTTGATTTTTTGCATGCTGAGATTTTGCTTTGAGCTTTTTTTGCTTTTATTGTAATATTTGCTTATGGTTGAGTTTCAATCACAGGGTTTTGTTTCTAAACTTGGAGTTGGACTTCTAATTGAGGTGAACAGGAACTTTAGCATGTATACAAAAACTGAGGTGGTTATATGAGTTTTTTGTGTATGTAAATACTTGCTATAGTATATTGTGTGTGTGTGTGTGGGGGGGGGGTGAGCTGTTGATCCATTTGAAGTCAGGAGCAGGGCCAAAGAGATTCACCTTGGAAAAGTCGCTAAATAAATCTCTCCGAGCGACACGCTCTAGGGACCTAAACCTTGTCACCACAATAAACAGGACATGCTGGAGGGATAGATTTCTGTCCCAGAGACTTCCCATACTCTGGAACAAGCTACCCATCTATGTCAAGCAAAGTTCCTCATTAGCACTCTTGAAGAAAAATCATGATGAGTGGATGGGAAATAGGAAATACACCCCGGGCATCACTTTTGTGGCTCTGCTCGATAGGGGCACAGGAAAATAACTTTCTTGGGTGGTGTAAGCCAGGGAACCTTGTTGGCTAGGCTTACTTAGGCCCTTGGGCCGATAGCCTAGTACCTACCTATGAACCTATTAAGCCAACCCAGGACCACTTTATAGTTTTCCCAACACTTTTGCTTGGGAATTTGGTAAAGCATTTCCAACCACAATGGGGGTAAGATGGGCTCTAACAACAACATCAAAGTAGATGACTTCTGTTATCATAATTTTTGTGTGTAAGAGTTTTATGTGCATGAGTTGTATCCTTTATTGATCATTTATGCTGCATGCATCCTACTTTGGTGCTGTCATACTCAAATTAAAAAGAACTGTCAAGTGCTACCCTTAGGCATTAAGACTACCTGAGAGAAGATTGACTCTAATGATAATGGAATTTCAAGTTCAGTATGACCTTCAGTGTCATGCTGCTTCTAATTCTGTGGTTTGGAAATACTTCCTTTACTGATGATGCAGACCATCTGAAGCTTAACATGCAAGAAATCTGGACTAAGCTAAAAATAATTGGGGAGGGGGAGCAGAGGCCCAGAATCATGGATAAGATTTAAATATTGCTCTTTTTTAATTTATGTTTATGTGTGACTGTGACATCAACAGTACTTGTTGGTGGGGCAGATTTGTGTCGCAGAGACTCCCGCATCTATGGAACAGACTCCCTTCTCCATGTTAAGCAGAGTACCTCTTTACCCCTTTCTAAGCACAACCTGGAAACTAGATACGCAAATGGAAAATACACCCCTGGGACTCCACCAGAAGCAGTAATTCCATGCTGAAGCTTGAGAAACAGTTCCTAGGTTCTCCAGTGATTGCAGTCTAGTTGCAGATGTTACAGATTTTAAAAGTAAGGTAGAAAAAGGGTTTAATACTCTAAACATTACAGCTAGCCACCCGATGGTGTAAACCTTGGCTCTAGATGATTGTCACTGTTGAAGTGGCACCCCAACCCCATGTGTAAAAATGGGAAAAAGGTTTGTGGATGGGTGGGAATTCCCAGATATGCTCAGAATTGGTCCAAAATGACAAAAAATACACCGAGCCTACAGACATTGCCAACATCCTAGCTGACAGGTTCAGTGCAAACTTCTCCCCCCACTCCCCACCAAAAGGGCAAATATCTATCCCAACAGAGTGCTGCCCCCCTGACATCTCAGATGCTCAGGTAAGAGCCGCCCTCTCCAAAGCAAAAAACACAGTATCAATGGGACCAGATGGTGTCCCGGGCTGCGTCCTACATGAACTCCAAGAGCTAAACCCAAACATAAAACTACTGTTCAATCTTAGCCTTACTACAGGATATTTACCCAAAGAGTGGCGTACAGCAACAGTGGTCCCTCTCCACAAAGGTGGTGCCTCAACGGATCCTGGAAACTATCGCCCCATAAGCCTGACTAGCTTGGTCTGCAAAGCTATGGAAAGGATCATCATGGACCTCATAAATAAAGATATTGGGGGCCTACAGACACTGGATCCTACCCAGTTTGGCTTTGTTAAGGGCAGATCCTGCCTCTTAAACCTGGTCGATTTCTTTGAAACAGTCACCAAGGCCATTGACGAGGGGAAGGTGGTCCACACAGCCTACCTGGACCTCGCAAAAGCCTTCGATACAATACCCCTCTCGGGCATTATAGATAAGCTCACCAGCTTAACTATAAACCCCTATGTCACTAGATGGGTTGCAAACTGGCTCAAGGACAGAACCCACATGGTTAGAATTGCTGGAGCCATGTCAGACTCCAAACCAGTTACAAGTGGCGTCACACAAGGCTCAGTCCTGGGACCTCTCTTGTTCGGTATATATTTCTCGGCGGTACAGGCCAACACGGAAGGACTGTGGCTGACCAAGTTCGCAGATGACTGCAAACTGGGCGCCATAATAAACTCTCTAGCCGACACAAGCATCCTCCAAAAGGGCCTCATAGAAACAGACAACTGGTGCCAGAGCCATAGCCTCAAGCTAAACGTCAAAAAGTGTATAGTCATCCCCTTTGGCAAAAACAAAGTGCCCACAAATTACCACATAGGTGGTAATCCATTAAGTACAGAATAAGTCATTAGGGACCTGGGGACCCAAGTTGATAGCAATCTCTCATTTGACAACCACGTGGCCAAAGTGGTTAGAAAAACTTTTTATATAGCCCACCTAATCATGAAGGGATTCACATCTAGATCAGGGGAGGTCATCGTACCTCTTTACTCATCCCTCATCAGGCACATAATTGAGTACAATGCCCCTTTTGGGATGTACCTTACCAGACAACTGCAGCAACTGGAAAGACCCCAAAAGTACCTCACCAAGAGGATCAAAGGGCTCAAACAGATGCCATATGCTGCCCGGTTAAAGAAACTCCAGGTCTACTCAGTGGCATACCGCCTGCTCAGAGGCGATCTGTGCCTGACGTATAAAGCCATGTCCAACCCGGAATTAATGGACATGCTGCACCTCAGAAAATCCAAATCCCATCGAGCTACATGCTCGAGAGACTTGAACCTCAGCACTGAAATAAATAGGACATGCTGGAGGGACAGATTCATAACACAGAGGCTCCCTTCACTCTGGAATAAAATCCCAGTCCAGGTTAGGCAGAGTCCCACATTGACTCTCTTCAAGAGGAATCTTGATGAGTGGATGGGAGATCGTAAGTTTACCCTGGCTATCACTTCTGTGTCACTGTTAGACAGAGGCACAGTATACTAACCTCAAAAAAAGGCACAGCAAAATTAATTTAAAATGGGTGGCGAAAGCCAAACACACTCTGGCTAGGCTTATAAATGCCCTAGGGCAGATAGCCTAGTATGAACCTATGAACCTATTAGTGTGTTTTTCTGCTCCTGATGAGAGAAAGGTACAAGGACATTAGCCTTTCTGGAGACTACCAATCACTGGAAAGTCTGAACATTACTTCTAAGGAGTCATCTTCGGATTATTGCTACTGCTGTACACCTTTAGAATGTCTTTTTTTTAAGTAGAATATTTATTTCATATTGTATTTTTTTTAAGAAATATGTTTGTAGATACTTTAGATATATAGATTTAATTTTTATTTGTAAAGTAGGTTTTAATGAGGTTCAGTTATTTGTGGAATCAATTCACTGCAATTGATCTGAGTTGAAGTTTGATGTTTTGCAGGTAGGTAATCAAGTGACTTTTCTAGATTTGGATTTATGGGGCAAGGATGATGGATTTATTCATAGGAAGGTACATAGAAAATTTGAGGGTGGTTTACAAGTTTTATATGGTACTAGTTGCCACCCTCCATTTAACTGCTTCCATGCCATAGAGTGAATTTTTACAGTTAGACTCTAGTGTGGACTGCGATTTTGATAAAGTGAAATAGTCTGCTGAAATGTTTATACAGAGGGGATATGAAAGTAGAGAAGTGGAAAATGCTAAAAAATAGATTTATGCAGAAGCATTATATAGGGTTGATATAACTAAGTGGAATAGTAGAAGTAGACAAAATAGGACCGGTATGGAGGACTTTTCTTTCCCTGAAGTAATAGAGGTATATAAGGGGCAAGGTGCGGATGATGGTAAGAATGTATATTTTGCAAAATGGTAAAATAAGTGTATCTGTGCGCTGTACACATGTACAGATATAAAATTGTTTATGACTTAGGCCATGAAAATTATAATTTTTTATTTTTTGGTAAATCATTTTGCTAGGGAATATAACATGCCAAGACCACATTTTGAAAACAGTATTAGTACTTACAAAAATGGGAAAACTACTTTTTAGTACTAAGGTTGTCAAAATTATGATATTGTTTCATATTTTAGTGAATGACTTAGCTAAGGAAAGATGTCAACGTGCTAAGTAATACCTCATTTTTAAGACAGTATTAATCCTTACAACGTGGTAAAAACAATGTGGCCTTGCGCTGTACACATGTACATACATCAGTTTGTTTAGGGCTTATGTTATGTAAATTATGAATTTTTTTCAAATTTTGGTAAATAACTTTGCAAGGGAGCACGTCAGTGTGCTAATACCTCATTTTGAAGACAGTATTAATAGTTTCAACATGGTAAAAGAACCGTGTCTGCATGTTGTATGCATGTGGATTCACTTCATAATCTCGAAACACTGAAATCCCGAATTTCAGTATGTCGAAACCATGAAGCCGAAAATCCATAAACCCGAAACCCCAGAAGCACGAACTTTAAAATCGCGACTTCTACTCTAAACATACCGCAAACACAAACATACACCTCCCTACACATACACAAACACCTACCCTACATACAAGCAAGGGGGCAAGCCCCAATGTACCCCCCCATGTGGGCGTCTGCACCGCCATACCCCCCTACTTAAATATACTAACTCTGATGTCGCACTGCACAGACAAACACTCAAAAACAGCACCACACAAGCTACATTCCCCTCGCGCACACACACATATCATACTAACAAAACACAAAGACACACTAAAACCCTACCCAAAACCTGTAAAAAACACAAACTCTTACCTACATCTCCATCCACCCACTCACGCACCGCAACACCAGAACCACTAATTCAAAATCTCCGAACTTCGGGATTTTGAATTTCGTGCTTCTGGGGTTCCAGTATTCTGCACTTTCGCCCTTCTGGTCTTGAGCTACTGAAATTCAGGATTTCAGTAGTTAGAGATTCTGAAGGGAACCACACATGTACATATATCAGAGTTTGTTTAGGACTTGGGTTATGGAAATTATGATTTTTTTATAATTTGGTAAATAACTTTGCAAGGGAGCTTGTCAGTCTGATAGATCACTGCAACTTTATTTTTGGAACACACTGTTTCGGGGAAATCTTTATTCTGGTGCTTGTGCATACATTATACTGAAGGGCTCGCGTGGGTGAATGCTTCATTTTGGTGGTTTAATACTAGCAAATCTTACAAACATTTAGTTTGGGGAAGCATTTAATTTTGAACATCGTGCATACCTCAACATTCTACTGAAGGGGTTTGCTTGGGTGAAGTGTTCATGCAGGTGGATGCACATACTAGGAAATGTTACTGAAGGCTGTTTGTGGAAACGTTTCATTTTGGGTGCATGTATACCTGGACATAATTATGAGGATGTTACTTGGGGAAAAAATTCATTGTGCATCAGGGAAGTGCTTGTGCATACATGGTCTCACTGCTGAAGTGACTGCTGGGCCAATTTGTGTAATTTTCGTGCCTGTGCATACAGAATGCAAACAACTGGAGGGGTTACTGGGGACATCTAGAAAGTCAGTCTGCAAATTACATTGGGTTATATCACTTCTGCTTGAATTATTCTATTTGTGATTATACTGTGCCTGAGTGAGATACAGGTTATCACTAGGTGACTACTGACAGCATGGAGGTTCATAGGTTCATACTAGGCTATCTGCCCTGGGGCAATTATAAGCCTAGCCCGATTCTGTATGGCTTATGCCACCCCTTGATTTGAGTATACTGTGCCCTTTTTAAGGTTTAGTTTACTGCGCCTCTGTCTAATAGTGACACGGGAGTAATCCCTGGGACAAACCTACGATCTCCCATCCACTTATCGAGATTCATCTTAAAGAGATTCAGTGAAGTGCTCTGCCTCACATGAACTGGAATTCTATTCCAGAGCGAAGGGAGCCTCTGGGTTATGAACCTGTCCCTCCAGCAAGTTCTATTTATTTCTGCACTGAGGTTCAAGTCCCTCGAGCGTGTGGCTCTAAGGGATTAGGATTTACTGAGGTGGAGCATGTCCATTAATTCTGGATTTGACATAGCTTTGTATGTCAGGCATAGATCGCCTCGAAGTAGGCGGTACGCAACTGAGTAGAGCTGGAGTTTTTTTAACCGAGCAGCATATGGCATCTGTTTGAGACCCTTGATCCTCTTGGTGAGATACTTTTGGGGTCTTTCTAATTGCTGCAAGTGTCGGGTAAGGTACATCCCAAAAGGGGCATTGTATTCTATGATGGGCCTGATGAGGGATGAATAAAGGGGCACGATTACCTCTCTTGATCTAGATGTGAAACCCTTCGTGATGAGGTGGGCTATGTAGAAGGTCTTTCTAACCACTTTGGCAATGTGGTTTTCAAAGGAGAGATTGCTATCAACTTGGGTCCCCAGGTCCCTAATAACTTTCTCTGTACTTAATGGGTTTCCGCCTATGTGGTAATTTGAGGGCACATTATTTTGCCAAAGGGTATGACTATACATTTTTTGGCATTTAGCTTTAAACCATGGCGCTGGCACCAGTTATCTGTCTCTGTGAGAGTTGATTATGGCACCCAGTTTGCAGTCATCTGCGAACTTGGTGAGCCATAGTCCTCCCACGTTTGCCTGTACCTTGGAAAAGTATATACCGAACAAGAGTGGTCCCAGGACGGAACCCTGTGGGACGCCACTTGTGACCGGTTTCGAGTCTGACATGGCTCCAGCAACTCTCACTCTGTGGGTTCTGTCTTTGAGCCAGTTTGCGACCCATCTTGTGACATAGGGGTTTATATTTAAGCTGGATAGCTCATCTATGATGCCCAAGTGGGGTATTGTGTCAAATGCCTTTGCAAGGTCCAGATAGGCTGTGTGGACTACCTTCCCTTCATCTATGGCTTCGGTGACTGTTTCAAAGAAGTCAACCAGGTTCAAAAGGCAGGATCTGCCCTTGACAAAGCCGAACTGGGTAGGATCTAGTGTCTGTAGGCCCCCAATGTCTTTGTTTATGAGCTCCATGATGATCCTCTCCATAGCCTTGCAGACTAAGCTAGTCAGGCTTATGGGGCGATAGTTTCCAGGGTCCGTAGAGGCTCCACCTTTGTGGAGTGGGACCACTGTTGCTGTGCGCCATTCTGTGGGCACATATCCTGTAGTGAGGCTGAGATTGTATAGCTGTTTTATTTGAGGGATTAGTTCCTCTTGCAGTTCATGTAGGATGCAACCTGGGACGCTATCTGGTCCCATGGAAGCAGTGTTTTTTGCTTTGGAGAGGGCAGCCTTCACCTGAGCATCTGAGATGTTTGGGAGGCAGCCCTCTGCCGGGATAGATACTTGCTCTTTTGGGGTGGAGAAGTTTGCACTGAACCTGTCTGCCAGGATATTGGCGATGTCTGTGGGTACAGTGTATTTTTGTCGCTACAATCAACTCAGAACAAGTCTGGGAGTTGCATCCCAGGTTTCTAACATAACTGAAAAAAGCCTTATGATTGTCTTTGGTGTCCTGTGCAATTTTTCTCTCGAAGCTGGCCTTGGAGGATTTTATGAGGGATCGTAATTTTTTGCTAGTACTGATCAGAGATGCCTTCCCTATTAGGTATTTTGCTCTATCATGTAGTAGTTTCCTCCTTCTGTTGTACAGTTTATTTATGGCAGGGGTCCACCAGACTGGATGCCTGCCTTTGGATGATTGGGTCTTGGTTTTGTTTGGGATATTATGATCCATGCATTCCTGGAGATGTCCGTAGAATGCATTTATACAGGATTCTGCAGTTTGGACTGTAGTTTCCACTGGCCTTGGGGCCTTGAAGGATTCCACTTCGGTTTTGAGAAGTGAGACGTTCACTTTTGAGAAGTTTTTCACTGTGGTTTTCTGGGCTGGGGGTGGGGTCGGGATGTGGACATCCAGTGAAATTAATTTATGGTCTGATCTTACCAATGAGGGATATACTTCTGGTGTGGAGCATAGAGTCCCCATGTTGGTAATGATCAGGTCTAGTATGTTGTCACCTCTTGTGGGAGTGGTGACTAGTTGTTCCATAGCATTTGAGTTTATAATTTCCAGGAATCTTTGGGCTAAGGTGCTGGGGCTTGAGTAGTGCTTCCAGTCAATGGTTGGGTAGTTGAAGTCGCCCAATATAATGGTGTTCGGAGAGATCTTCATGTTCTCCAATGTTTTCAGGAAAGCCGAATGGGATTCCTGACTTTGAGAGGGCGGTCTATAGGATGCTATAAACTGAAAAGCAGTCTTGCCCACTGTTAGTTGCACATGGATGGTCTCCGATACTTCGTGCAATGCCACTAACCTGGAGGTGTGGATATCCTTGATAAATATGGAAACTCCCCCTCCTTTTGTGGTTTGGTCCGGGTTTTGCGGCCGAAAAGCATGATATGAGGTATAGCCTGGTAGTTCTGGGGTGCTCTCTGGAGCCTTGAACCAGGTTTCTGTCACTGCACAGATATCGATGTTCTCCATACTGAGGAGAGCTTCGAGTGTGTGCATCTTGAGGTTAAGACTCCTGGCGTTTAGCAGCATTACCCTTAGTTTCTTGTTCCTTGTGCTGTCTATGGGGGTGGGTTTGACTTTTGAGCCTTGCCTAAAAAAGGCACTATGGGGGTGGCAAGAGCCTTTGCCAATATCCGAAAGCCCAGTGGTGACAGGTGCAAGCTGTCCCTCGCGAAGCAACGTGGCTTGTCGAGCATGTCATCCCAGGCTGACAGACACTGGATCCCCTTTGAATGACACCAAAATTTTAGCCAATTGTTAAAATCTATCATTTTGTCTTTGTACTGTGGCATCATTCTAGGTGAGGGTAAGATGTTGCTCAAGGTCAGGGTCATACCAGCCTGGGCTACATGATCAGAGAGCTCCTCTATGTCTCTTTTCATGTAGTCCAGGGAGGTACGTCTCAGGTCATTCACACCAGCATGTACAATGACTGAGTCATATTTGTATTTGCTTTGGAGTGACCTGAGTGCTTGCGTTATGTGTCGGATCCTAGCACCGACAGGCAGCTCACTGTGACCTTCTCTTTATTCAGCCTGGTGAGCGGACGCCAGTGTGTCTGACAATAGAGTCACCTATAACAAGAGTATCAGGTGTGTTATTCAGCCTTAAGGGCTGTGGCTGCTTGGCACACTGACTTTGTGGGTTATGTGTTGGGTGTGTTTTGTTTTGAGGTAGCGTTTGCTTGGATGTCTGCTTTGGAGGTCTCTGTTGCTTAGGTAGATTTTTATTTAGAGCCTCCGAGTATGTTTTTATGTATTTATGTGTTTGGTTCGCTGATGTGGTGGGACTATGTGATACTGGAATTGTGTTGTGTGAGGTTACCTTCTCCTCCTGACTGGTTACACCAGTTTTGAGATGAGAGAGCTCAGCCTCCAGTTTGGCTAAATAGTTGCATCTCTCACATATATTTGAACCTGTTTGGAGGAGGAGAGGGTTGTCCGTGTACATGAGACAGTTGTAACATTGCCTCAAAATTCCCAGATTCACCAGCTGGACTGGAGAGGAAACCATTGACTGACCTTTGGACATGCTAGAGTAATAGGGAAACTGAATTTAAGATGGACCAATAGAGGACAGGGTAATCGTAGAGAGTATAAGAGTAAGTAGTGCTTATGGTTTAATAGTGCTAACTTGTAGGATTACTTAATTGGACCAGTGAAGGGCCTTAGAATGAGAATATGGTGTTTAAATTGGGAGATAGAGCAGTTCTAAGGGAAAAAGTGAAGAGCAGACTTTGTGGAGCCAGGAATAGTTTAAACCCAATTAGGTGGCGCTGCCCGCTGTTGCGCTATGCTCAAAAACGCGCAAAACCACGCAAAAGAGGGTTTTAAGAAAGGAAGATGGAGTTTTGGAATTGACCCAAAATGGCCAATAAAACTACAGTTTCAAGTCAGTAACCACTCCCACAGGGGCAGGCAAGCTGCTCAATGTTTTTCACTGCCACTGATCAACAGAGAGACTTTCCTTTAGCCCAAGCAAAAAATGGCCTCACAGAAACTTACAAACAGTTCAAGAACAGCAAGCCTGTAACTGAACTTTTTTAAATCTCAGAAAAGTGGGAAAAAAGCAAGATTTTTTTTTGTTATTTTGTTTTTTCAGAGATAGCAGAGGTTAACAAGTATCAACAAGTTATAACAGTGCAGTAAATGACCCCACACAAGAGTGCTAGGCCAAAGACAGATAAAATGCAAGTTTTGAGAAAAAAACGATTTTAAAAATAAGTGCAAACAGGAAATTCAGTAAACCGCTCTAGGTTGTGCTCTAAATACAGTTACTAATGCAGAAATCAAATTTAGCAAGCCAGAAAATGCTCAAAATAGGCGGCTATGCAGAAAAACTTAGCAAATAAACAGAGGAAAAATACTTAAAGTCTCAAAAGTGGCTCCTTTCTTCTCTCAGCGTTTTCTCCTTTTGGTGGGTGCTTCACCAACAGCCAACAAGCCTGAAAAGACGCCAAAACCACGAGGCAACCAGGTTTTAAGAGAGGAAGATGAAGGAGTTTTGGAATTGACCCAGAATGGCCAATAAAACTACAGTTTCAGGTCAGTAACCACTCCCACAGGGGCAGGCAGGCTGCTCAATGTTTTTCACTGCCACTGATCAACAGAGAGACTTTCCTTTAGCCCAAGCAAAAAATGGCCTCTCAGAAACTTACAAACAGTTCAAAAACAGCAAGCCTGTAACTGAACTTTTTTAAATCTCAGAAAAGTGGGAAAAAAGCAAGATTTTTTTTTGTTTTTTCAGAGATAGCAGAGGTTAACAAGTATCAACAAGTTACAACAGTGCAGTAAATGACCCCACACGAGTGCTAGGCCAAAGACAGATAAAATGCAAGTTTTTGAGAAAAAAACAATTTTAAAAATAAGTGCAAACAGGAAATTCAGTAAACAGCTCTAGGTTGTGCTCTAAAGACAGTTACTAATGCAGAAATCAAATTTAACAAGCCAGAAAATGCTCAAAATAGGCGGCTATGCAGAAAAACTTAGCAAATAAACAGAGGAAAAATACCTGGACATATAAGCATATACCTGGAGCTAATATATTTTTTGTGCATTTCTCCTGGCTTTGTCAGTCATGTGTGGAATTTAGGTGGGAGGAAGGCCTCAGTAATACCCAAGTGTTATACTATTTGACTGACTGACTCAGGTCTTCTTACTGATGATACTGAGTCTGTGTTGCACAACAGCTGCACAATGTAATAGGATAACTGCCTACTCATCAGGTTATGTGCAGCAATTATCACCTGTATCTCAGCATGCATATCTTTGCAGTAATGAAAGGAAGGTCATTATCACAATAGCAACACGTGCAGTTACAATATAGCAGTTAGTCATTATCACTTTTCTGGGAAAAGTCTCAGCTGCTGTCACTGCTACTCACATAAGCAGAAGTCATTATCACTTTGATGAATGCACAGGTTGTGTTTTTTCTCCGCTTGGAGTCATTGCAAGCAACCCCTCTCATTCATCAACTGCCTACCCTCCTAAACCCCTGATTTTTTCTTGCTGTGTGTGTGTGTGTGTGTGTGTGTGTGTGTGTGTGTGTGTGTGTGTATATATATGTGTGTATATATATATATATATATAGATATATAGATATATAGATATATATATAGATATATATATACACACACACACACACACACACACGTGTATATGGATATGTATGTACATAATGTACTTGCGCATATATACACTGGTCACACGTGTGTGTGTGTGTGTGTGTGTGTGTGTGTGTGTGTGTGTGTGTTTATATACACACACACAGATATATATATATATATATATATATATAATTTTGGTGATTGTAGGTATCTCAACATTTTCCTGAAGGGATCCTTTGGGTGAATGTTTCATTTATGGACATGTGTATAACATCTAGTAATGAAGATGTTGGTAGGGGAAATAATTCATTTGTGTACCAAGGAAGTGCTCGTGCGTACATGGTCAGACTGCTGAAGATCACAATACAGATATGGTGTAACAAGTATAGGTTTATCTATAGCTCAGGTTTCAGTGATGGTGGTTATTTTTTATGTATCCAGCTTTCAAGAATAATTTATCTGTTAACAATATGCACATACTGCATTGAGGAAAACTGATGGGTCTTATTGTAGACAGAGTGATGGTCAGATGTGATAACTGGAATTATTATTTTTGTGACTAATTCTTACATGGATGAACCAGATAAGTTTGTCATTTCTGCCTGTATTACTGTACTTCTGCTTATACTCGGTAGTTGGGCATGTTTCCACACTTTGTCAGTCATGGGTGGAAATTAGGTGGTAGGAGAAAGGGCTCAGTAACATCCAAGTGTTATACTATTTTAACTTGAATTATAATGACATAGTATTTCTACTGAATGTTAATGAATGCCTCTGCACACCACACTAACATGTAATACAAAACACCTGTGTGTGTGTGTGTGTGTAATAGGTATGCACTTCTGCAGCGTAATCACCACTTATGTACCTAATAAAAAGAATACTGCCCCTGTGGCTAGGATGGAAGTTTTGGATGGGCTAACCAGCTAATGCATATGATATATACATATGTAGTCTTCAAATACATCTGTCAAACATCAGTAGTAATCTGTTTGCATTTTCTTTCCTGTGCAGGTTTGTCCACCTTCTGACACTGACACGGCTTCACAACCAGGAGAACAACAAGTGAGAGTGTGGGTATGTGGCCATTCCTACATTCACTGGGCTGCCAGCCATACCTCCCAAACTGAAAACCAGTACAACTTGAGCTTCCCCACATCCAGTGTGAAGGTATACTGGATTTCAAGAGGAGGTATGCATTGGAGCGGAGTACTGAAGTTGTTGGAAGAGAAATGTTCCATCTACCCTGAGCCCGACATTCTTGTGCTGCACATTGGAGGGAATGATGTCCTCAGTCAACCACTCAGAAGGCTACGGTGTCAAATCACAGCAATTTTTGAACATCTGCAGTTGTGGTGGCCATGTTGTCATTTTGTGTGGTCTGATATAATTCCTCAACAGATATGGAAAACAGCAAATAGTCAACGGACAGCTCACAAGGCCAAACATTTACAGAATGGGTTCATACATGGCTTGATTCGCAGGGTCGGTGGTTCTACAATCTGCCATGACAGCATCACTGCAGGAGATGTTCACCTGTTCAGAAGGGATGGCGTTCACCTAACTGAGGAGGGCATTGCATTGTTCTTGACTGACCTCCACAATGGCATGAAGAGATCTATGCAGGATTGGTAGCATGGAGCTTGTAAGAAGAATGAAAAACACCCATGACCAGGTAGGACCAGTATGGTAAGTAAAACTCTATTATGAAATGCATTCTGTAAAATATATTCTGAATTTGGCAAATAACTGTGGCAAGGAGCTGGTGAAGATGCTGAAAAAGAACTGTTTCAGTAGAGTGCTACCACGTACAATCTAATATGTCAGTGACCATCCTGCAATACTTCTTTTGTATTCTGCTTTTATCAGGCATGTGTAGAGTTTAGATGCTAGGAAGGGCTTAGTAATACAGAACTTGATTCCTTAGGTCCATTGTTGAATGGACACAAGTAAAGAGAAAAGGCATAGGTAATGCAGACTGCTGACACTGAAGGAGGTCGTGAGACTGCAGTGATATCAGCTGTCTGAGTGGGTAGCCAGCACAGCAATCGGACAGATCAGATGACCTTGCCTGCCACTGAAGTCCCATGCCTGTCCTGGGTTCATTAGTAGAGTGGTGGTCCTAACCTTGCCTTTTCTCTTTATATGTACCCATTCAGCAGCATGTTGGCTCCATCAAGAATGTGTATATTTACAATCATATGTGTCTACATGGTAAAATAACTGGTTCTGAATGATGCACACATGTACAGATATCAGTTTTGTTAGGACTTAGGTTATGAAAAATTATGATTTTTTAATATTTTGATAAATAACTTTGCAATGGAGCATCTGAATGTGCTAAGTAATACCATATTTAGAGTACAATATTGATAGTTCCAACATGGTAAAAACTGTCTCTATGTTGTACACATGTACAGATATCAAGGTTTATTTCGGACTTAGGTTATGGAAATTATGATTCTTTTCATATTTTGGTAAATAACTTTGCAAGGAAGAATCTGAATGTGCTAAGTAATGCCTCATTTTGAATACAGTATTGACAGTTCCAACATAATAAAAGAACTGTGCCTGTATGTTGTACACATGTACAGATATCAAAATTTGTTTCAGACAGGTTATGGAAATTGATTATTTTCATATTTTGGTAAATAACTTCGCAAGGGAGAATCTGAAGGTGCTAATACTTCATTTTGAAGACAGCGTTATTCCTTACAATATAGTAAAAGAACTGTCTGTGCACTGTACACATGTACAGATATCAGTGTTTAGTCTTGTAGGATTATGAAAATTATATATTTCCAATAATTATCATGCCCATATCTTTGCAAGGGAGCATGGTGATGACACAAATGATGCATCATGTTGAAGCCGACATTGAGCCGCACAACTTGTACATTGATATGTAGCCTCTGTCTATTACAGGTGATGAGATATTATGCTTTATCAATTATGAGAAATATATTAATCATATTTATGTGAATATCTCCATAAAGGAGCATCATGCAGTAATGGTTAAGATATCATTTTAAAACTGACATTCATACAAACAAATTAAATACAAATTGTATGGATCTACATGGTACATTAACCAACATATTGTGCTTTGTTCTTCCAAAAAGGTAATAAATATGCACAATATCAGCATTCCTTTGCAAAAATTTAATAATGACTTAGATACACACTATCAACATTTACAATGTTGGAAAGATTGTCTGCTGAACACTTTCGCGTTTACTTTTTTAGTCTAGCTCTTATGGTTAAAGAGTTATGAACATTTATAGACTGTATGGTATTACAAATGGATTTTCTGAAAATGAGCTCAGGCTGCACTGTTGTTCCTATGGTGGAAGTAAGCAGGCAGCATTTTCTGAGCTGCTCCGGAGTGAATGAGTTAACAGAAATATCCTTTCATCCTGCCCTTATCTGGCTACTTCTCTCTGAAGCTTCAGTGCTCAAGGGTATGCATATCCTCTGATACATGCAACAGTAGCATATGCCACACCCTCTGATACATGCAACAGTAGCATATGCCACACTCAACCCCTAGTGCGCCTAGCTCCCACATTTACCAGATCACCCCAATCACTTAGCAAGCACCCATCTACAAATCAAGAAAGACTACGAATGAAACGCACACTATAAAAAAGGACAGATGTGCAATTTGCCTGACTTACAGGATCTCTGAAACTGTCACTGGATAAAACAGCTGCCCAAATAAAGGACCCCCATCCCCAGAGGGCATTCTCACAATCAACTGATGTAATAAGAATGAGTTTTCACTGTATGTTCCAGAACCATAACTGTGATCCCAGAAACCTTAAGAATTAAAGTGCAAATACAAGGCAATAAATACTAAGTTTGAAAAAGCTGTATATTGTCGTCATCTTTTTCCGAGGCACAGTGATCTTACGGTTAAAGTAGTAGTGGGGGGGGGCACAGCCCCCCACATGGGATGGTGCAGATGTTGTAGAAGAGTGTCCTTTTCCTCTGCCTGAATTAGACAATCATCCAGATATGGATAAATTTGAATGTTCCTTTGTCTGCAAAATGCAATAACTGGTGCCAGGCACTTTGTGAAGACCCTGGGTGCAGTAGATAAGCCAAAGGGCAGTGCAGAGAACTGGTAATGCAAATAGCCTGCTTTGAAGTGGAGGTATCTTCTGCAAGATTCCTTGAGATATGCAGGTAAGCCTCTTTTAAGTCTAGAGTTACCAACCAGGCATTCTTGCCTAGCATAGGCAGTAGCTGTTGTAGAGTCAGCATCTTGAATTTTGGAATGTCCAGGAAAGTATTTAGAATGGAAAAGTCCAGAATTGGACGCCATGATTTGTCTTTTCTGGGTACCAGGAAAAGTTTTGAATAAAAACCTTGTCCTTTTTCCTTTTCTGGTACTGGCTGAATAGCCCCCATATCCATGAAGGACATGACTTGTTTTTGGGCCTCTGCCCACTGATTTGGGGGCAGAGCTGGCCATCCGTTTGGAGTTGGCAACGTGTGGAAATGAAATCTGTACCCCTGGGATACTATATTTAAGACCCACTTGTCCTGGGGTAATTAGATGCCAATTTTGAGCATGAAGTGCTAGTTTTTCCCCCAAAGGGGCTGCCAAAAGATATGTGCTTTGAAATCGCAGAGGAAAGTCATTGAAACTGTTTACCGTAGGATGGTGCTTTGCTACTTCCTGATTTGTCCTGTAAGATCCTTGTGACTGAAACCTGGAGCCTTTGGAGTGTCTGGTTTTGACCTGAGCGGCTCTGTTGGGCACTGGAAAGGACTAATTCTTAGTAGGCCAGTGCCTACCGAACCTGGGTGGCTGCACTTGCAAGAAATCTTTTACAATTTGCATAGAATTAGCTTTGTCTTCCATCTTTTTTAAAACCTCTTCTACCTTATTACCAAACAGACTATCCTGCTGTAAAGGAGCATCCAACAATTTAGCTTTAACATGATCAGGCAGATTTTGCTCCTTGAGGCAAGCATGCCTTTTTATCACAGATCCAGTTACGGCAGCCCTGCAAGAGGCCGCCAAGGAATCAAAACCACATTGCAAAGTATGCTTTCCAACTTGTTCAGCTGAATGCAATAAATCCTGTAATTCTATTTTCCACCCAATCAGAAATCAACACAATTTTCTTTTTCAGTAAGCCCATGACATGCTGTTGATATTTAAGCATATGAAATTGACAGTTTAAAGCCCTGATTGCCAGGGTTGCAGATGTATAAACCTTCTTACCCCATCTATCCAGTGCCCTAGAGTCTCGATCAGAAGGGGTAGGATTTTTGGCTGTAGAAGCCTTAACACCCTTGGGCCCCTGTGAAATAGTTTCAGGGTCAGCAGTAGGATTTTTAAAAAGAAATTTGTGGGAGTCGGGAACCCTGTAATATCTGTCTGGCTTACTAGGAGCCGAAGGCAGGGAATCAGGAGCCATGCTGGATTCTGAGAAAACATCACCAACAATGTCTAAAACAGGAGATATAGCCAAAGGCCTATGCTGAGGAAGAAGAAGAAAATCCGTAAGCCTCTTTTTGGATTCTGAAAAGTCCTGACTCTCCCAATGAAAATTTTCCTTTAAGGTATGCAAAGTCTCTCCAAAAGAAAAATCCTCAGGAGGAGAAGCAGAAGGGATGGATTCCTCTGCATCAGAGTCCTCATAAGGGCCTGAGCACGTGGCTCATACGACAGTTTATTAGACATAGTTGGTTTTGGTCTTGTTTTTGATGATGGCGTCGGTTTAATTTACAAATCTTTAGGCCTGAAAACACCCTCAAAAGCCGGTGCCTGCTCAGCGGCTCCAGACCCATCCAAGGGGAGACATCCGCGGGTTCAATACTTTAAGAATCTCGCGGTATACCGGACTCCGAATGGGTCTCGGTAAAGGCCTGCGGCTCAAAAGTAGCGGGCATCAGGGGCTGCAAAAGCGCCTCACTGAGTACCAGCGACTGGTTTAGGATAAGCTTAGTCTGTTTTGGACGTCGACAGTCTCTCTCTGTCTTTTTCTTTGCGTTTTTTTGTGAATTCCAGTAGTCTGTTTGCTAACCAACGACATTTCAGGATAGTTAAATCTTGAACCAAAGTATTTAGAAGCAAAAATATACCGATGCTTAATAGTGTGTTGGTTAAATTTAGCACAAAACCGACAGCAAGGCACGTTGTGATCAGGCCCTAGGCAAGGAATACTGTACAAATGAAAATCCTTAAGAGGTATTTGCTTCACACAAGTAATACAATTGTTAACTTTTACTGACATCAGAAAGGAGCAAGAAAAAGTTTCCCCAACGGGGTACTTAGCTTTAGTTTGAAGACTTCAGTTCTGAAACTCGAAAATGAAAATTTCCGGAGTCGGCCGACCGGCACTTGTGAACTGCTTCTGCTTCACCGCGCAGCAAGAAAGACTAATTAAAATGGCGTCGGCTGCATGTTTTATACCCCTGACGACCTGACATCAGGGAAGAGGAGACAGCAACCGACGCGGGACCCAAGACTTTATTTTGGCCAACTGAGGGCAACCTGCCAGCAGATTACCCCAAATGTAATGACTGCAACAGTGAAACATGAAGAACATCTAACTGACCACCTTGGGCATAAAATAAGGGATCAGTATGCAGAGACATCCTGTGCCTATGAACAATAAAAAGGGGAACCGCCATCAAGGCTTGGAAGTTCAGAACCTCTCTTGGCAAAGGTGATGGCAACCAATAAAAGTCTTCCATGTGCAATGTTGCAAATCAGCAGCAGGAGGCTCAAAAGGAGCTTGGGTCAATTTCTTAACAAAATTAAGTTCCTGTGAAGACTCAAAATGCAATGTAAAAGAAAAAACTCCAATGGGGTACACATCTGAGGCTTGGTATAACCAGCACAGTGCACAGCATTCAGACAGACATTCAACTATGGTGTTCGGACTGGCAGCAAAGATGATCTGAGTTGGAAGTGTCTGTACATCACCTTTATGCCCTATGCTGACGCAGACAGCATGCATCTGACGTACAACACTGCTAACAGTCAAAGGCTTTGGTATACTGGTCAGACATAGGAGAATACTTGGCAGGAGATCCCACAGGTTATGAATACTGCAACAATGATATGGAAGGACATCTTAACATAACAGTACACTTCCTACTGATCACTACTGCACTATTCTAAACTGTTGGTTTATCTTTTCAAGTAACCTAGACATCAGGATGGGGTACCAAAGCCAAAACCTTTCATAGAACCACAAGTCTGACATAACCTAAGCCCATTAGCATATAGGTACATAAGCAGACATTTGAGCATAGATCCTCAGATCATCTCCAAGCCAGTAAACTTGTAGAGGCCAAAACCACAAAAACAGGTCAGCTAAGACGGGAGAGGTAAAAAGACAATGGCCCCCTTCAGTCAATGAGAAAAAGGAAGAAACAGAGAAGCGGGACGGTAGGGTGGGAAAAATACTACAATAGTGATCAGTATGACTACTACTGAACTACTGTTATGGAAAATTCTTACACAACTGTATTGTATCCTTCCTTACATCACTGTTGTATTACTCCAAACTGCTGGATGATTTCCAAACCTTATGAAGGAGGGTTGGATGAGAAACAACTGTCCAGTAATCTAGTGAGGAATGACATAAGGCGGCTCTGGATTTAGAGAAAGCATCCACTTTGTAACGTCTGGTAAATGTATACACAGAAGACCAAGTAGTTGCTATTAGGATTGTTCTAGAGTCAATCCCCTTGAAAAAGGCTCCAGAAGAGGCCACTGCTCTAGCAAAATGTGGCTTTACTGGAGAGGGTAAGGATTTGCAATGTTGAGCAAAAGGAAATGGATTTAAAATCCAGTTATCTTAGAAACGTCCATAGCTTAGACGCCCAGAAAGAAAGAAAATAGTTTCTGACTTGTGGACATCTTTAGTTTTATCCAGGTAGAATCTGAGTTGTCTATGCACATCAAGGAAACGCAGAATCCCTTCCTCCTTTGTTCTGTGGATTAGAGAAGGTGGGAAAATTTATGGCCTGATTGAGAGTTAACTAATTTATTACTTTAGGTATAAAGAAGGGACTGTCCTCAAATACAGTCCTTATAAAAAAACAAGGAATGCAGGTATTGCAAAAAGGCCTGTACTTTGGAGACTCCTCTGGCCAAGGTGACAACTACCAAAAGAATTTTTTTTTTTTTTTTTTTTTTTACAAGGAGGACCACCAGGGTATTAGCCTGCACCATGTCCTGTTTTTTGAACCAGACAGCAAATATTTTCCATTGTGCTTTATAAGACTTCCTGGTTGCAGATTTCCTTGCCTCCTGGAAAACCTTAAGCATCCTCAAAAGATTGGTGTCAGGACCAAAATGTCATCCATAATGTTAGGTTGAGGAATACAGGTTGGAATGAAGTGACCTCAAAAAAAGTGCTGTTTAGGTAACACTAAAAAACCAAGAACAATAAAAATGTAAATGTGAGGGGGCTACAGCTGTTGAATATTTAAAAGAGAGAAATCACAACGAATGAAAAGGAAAAAAAAAAAATAAAACGGACTACTTGCATAATTCATTTACATTTAGTGATTTAACCCCTCTGCGCATTCAGTGGAACTTATTTAGAAAGTACAGTTGTGCACACTTACCATAAATGTAGATGTTGAGTGTATTCACTGTTGCAGTCATTACATTTGGGTAATCTGCTGGCAGGTTGCCCTCAGTCGGCCTGAATTCCAAAGTCTTGGGTCCTGCGTCGGTTGCTGTCTCCTCTTCCATGAAGTCAGGTCGTCAGGGGTATAAAACATGCAGCTGACACCATTTTCTTTAGTTTTTCTTGCCCCCAAAAAGGTAGCTATATATATATATCTATATATCTATAAATATATATATATGTATGTATGTATGCATTGGTTGTAGAAGATAGAGAAGGAAAGATAAACTGTAGAATGACAGGGGGATGGCGGGAGGGTAACCTAGACTGCAACAGTGAATACACTCGAACATCTACATTTATGGTAAGTGTACACAACTGTACTATGTTCATGTTTCACTGTTGCAGTCATTACATTTGGGTAGAATCCCAAAGCTGTGGTTGGGAGGCTGGAGCTAAACAGCATTAAGTGAGGCTATAAAGCCCTGCAGCACTGCAGTGGCAAAGCCTGCCCTGGACTTAGAGTAGAGAGACAAATGGTAATGCTTTGTAAAGGTGTGAACAGAACTCCAAGTAGCAGCCTCTAGAATGTCCTTGGGTGGTACTCCTCTGAGAAAGGCTGCTGAAGTAGCTGCAACCCTGGTGGAGTGAGACCTAATGCCCTTGGGCACAGGTTTGCCATGGTGTAAGTAGCAGAAATGGATGCAATGGCTTATCCACTTTGAAATGGTCTGATCTGACATAGCCTTTCCTTCTGATCCTGCAGCATATGACACTAGTAAACTGCTCAGTTTTTCTTAGAGCTTTAGTCCTGCTCAAGTAGAATCTTAGCTGTCTGTTTTCGTCCAAGGAATGCAGAATTCTCTCTCCTTTGTTCTGCGGATTTTGATAAAAAGTTGGCAGATGAATTGTTTGGTTAAGAGCCACACTGGAAACAACCTTAGGCATAAAAGTAGGATTTGTCCTCAAAGACACCCTATCTGGGTAAAATATGATAAAAGGCTCTACAGCCACGAGGGCCTGTAGCTCAAACTCTCCTTGCTGAAGTAATTGCTAGTAGCAGAGCTGTCTTCCATGATAAGAACTTTATATCAGCGGTAGCAGCTGGTTCAAATGGAGGCAGGGTGAGCTTTTCCAACACATAATTGAGGTCCCATGCAGGTAATGGTGATCTTCTGGGAGGCCTTAAATTTTTGGCTCCTCTAAGATACTGCTTTAGTAAAGGATGAGTAAAGATTGGTAGCTCTGTATTGTAATGAGCCGAAATGGCAGAGGCATGGATTTTGATTGATGAAAAAGATAGGCCTTTGTCCAACATCTCAGTTATGTATTGTAATATCTGTGGAATATGCGGTTCTGCTGTATCAGTTCCTTGTGCTCGATTCCAAGCACAGAATCTCTTCCATTTGTCAGCATAAGATTTTCTAGTACTAGGCCGTCTGGCTTCCAAAATGACATCCATCACAGCTTTACTGAGAGGTGTCATCTGTATGATTACAGGATCAGCCATGCTGCCAGGTTCAGAGTTTGTAGTTGATTGTGCAGGATCTGATTGTTTTGCTGGGATAGCAGTTATGGTTTTTGAGGCAAGGTCCAAGCTGGGTATTGAGACAAGTTCCTTAGGATTTGGTACCAGTATTGGCGGGGCCAGTCCGGGGCAATTAATATCATCTTTGACTTTTCTTGTCTGACTTTTAAGAGGATCTTGGGTAGAAGAGGCAGAGGAGGAAAGGGGTAAAACTGATAGGTTTTTCCAACTGAAGGATAGGGTGTCCACTTTCCATGCTTGCCTGTGATAAGTCCTTGTGCAGAATCTTTTCAGTTGATAATTTTGAGGAGAGGCAAATAGGTGCATGTCTGGACTCCCTCATTTCTCTGCTATCATGCTGAAGACTTGCAGATTTAGTTTCCACTTGTGAGGATCCATAACGTTTCTGCTTAAATCGTCTGCCAGAGTGTTTTGTTTTCCTGGCAGGAATTGAGCTTGAAGATTTGTTTGGTAGGTCAAAGCTGTATCCCACAGTGCCATGGCTAATCTGCAAAGGGGGTAATAGTGTGTACCCCCTTGCTTGTTTATATACCACATGACTGTGGTGTTGTCCATCTTTATCAGTAGTTGTCCTGGATGAAGTAAGTCCTTGAAGGCTGTTAGGCATTTTGAACAGCTAGCATCTCTTTCTGGTTGATATGTAGATGCATTTGATTTGGTGCCCATATGCCCTGAATGCATCTCCCTGCCATGTGGGCCCCCAAGGCATAATCTGATGCGCCTGTTAAGGTTTGGTTGGCAGGGGGTAGAGTGAAGGGCCATCCCTTGTTTTGGTGACGGGCCTTTGCCCACCATAGAAACTCCTTTTGCAGGCAGGGGAAGAGAGGAATCATTGTTTCCAGACTGTGTGAATGTTGACTCCATAAACTTTTTAGGTACCATTGAAGTTTCCTCATATGCAGTCTTGCATATGGAAATAGTAGGATGCAGGATGCCATGAAGCCCAGAGCCTGCAGAATTTGTCTTGTAGAAGACTGGGTTTTTGTTACCATCAGTTTGAAGTTAGTCAGTTGCTTTTGTCTGGCGTGAGGTAAGCCATCTGGGCAGTTGTATTCAAGCTTGCACCCAGGAATGTTATCTTTTGAGAGGGTACCAGTTGTGATTTCTTTTCGTTTATTGTGTACCCTAGACATGTTAGAAGCCTTTTCACAAACGCCAGGTGTCGTAGAAGAGTGTCCTTGTTTTCTGCTTGAATGAGAGAGTCGTCCAAGTAAGGATATATTTGAATACTTCTTTGTCTGCAAAATGCAATTACTGGTGCCAGGCACTTTGTAAAGACCCTGAGCGCAGTAGGTAAGCCAAAGGGCAATGTAGAGAATTGGTAATGCATTAAGCCAGCATTGAATCTGAGGTATCCTCTCTGCACAACTGTCTTATTGGGACATGCAGGTATGCCTCTTTTAGGTCTAAAGTCATCAGCCAAGCATTCTTGCCCAGCATACGCAGAAGCTGTTGCAAAGTGAGCATTTTGAATTTTGGAATGTCCAGTTATGTGTTCAAAACCGATGAATCCAGTATTGGCCGCCAAGCCTTGTCCTTTCTGGGTACCAAGAACAGTCGAGTAAAAACCTTGTCCTTTTTCCTGTTTTGGTACTGTCTGAATGGCCCCCATATCCATGGGGGACGTAACCTGTTTCTGTGCCTCTGCCTATTGTTTTTTTGGCAGATCTGGCCAACAATTTGTCATTGACAGTGTGTGGAAATGGAATATGTATCCCTGTGATACGATGTTTAGTACCCACTTGTCCTGGGTTATTATTGCCAATTTTGAGCAAAAAGTGCTAATTTTCCCCCTATGGGTGCTGCCAAAAGACAAATGCTTGGTATAGGCAGAGGGAAGTCATTGGGATTGCTTTCTGTAGGTTTGTGCTTTATCTCCTCCAGATTTGGAAGTGGATGCACCCCATTGCTTTGACCTGTATGAGTCTTGAGCCTGGTACCTGGAACCCTTAGGGCGTCTGGGTTTGCCCCTTTGAGCTCTGTCTGACACTGGAAAGGACCAATATTTTGTAGGCCAGTGTCTACTGAATCTAGGTGGCTGCACTTGTAAGAAATATTTAACAGTTTGCATAGACTTGGCTTTGTCTTCTATTTTCTTTAAAACCTCTTCTGCCTTAATACCAAACAGAGAATCATGCTGTAAAGGTGCATCTAGCAATTTAGCTTTAACATGATCAGGCAAATTTTGTTCTTTTAACCAGGCATGCCTCCTAATCACAGATCCAGTAACTGTGGCCCTGCAGGAGGCCTCTAAAGAATCAAAACCACATTGCAAAGTATGCTTTCCAACTTGTTCAGCTGCATGCAATAATTCCTGCAATTCCTTACTTTCTGCACATTCTGAAATCAACATAATTTTCTGTTTCAGCAATCCCATAACATGTTGTTGGTACTTAAGCATTTGAAATTGACAGTTTAAGGCCCTGATTGCCAAGGTTGCAGATGTATAAACCTTTTTTCCCCATCTGCCCAGTGCCCTTCAATCTCTGTAGGAGGGGATAGGGTTTTTTGCTGCTGAGGCCTTAACTCCCTTTGGACACTGTGAAATAGTTTCAGAATCAGCAGCAGGGTTTCTAAATAAAAATTTATGAGAGTCCAGGACCCTGTAATACCTGTCAGGCATACTGGGAGCCGGAGGTAAGGGGTCAGGCTCGACTCCGAAAACACATCATCCACAATGTCTAAAACAGGGGGAATGGCTAAAGGCTTGTGCTGAGGGAGAAGGAAATCCCTGAGCCTCTTTTTTGATTCTGAGAAGTCTTGACTCTCCCAGTGAAAATACTCCCTGAAAGTATGCAAGGTTTCTCCAAATGAATAATCCTCAGGAGGAGATGCAGATGGAATAGACTCCTCAGCATCAGAATCCTCATAGGGAGGTAAAGATAATTCCTGATCAGGAAGAGGAATCAGAAGAAACAGAAACCTGATCTGAAGATTCATAGTCAGTGCCTTGCCTAGGCCTCTTATCTTGATGGGGATGGGTACCCCTGATCAAGGCAATAAGGTCTTTAGCCATTTTGATCATCTGTTTTTTAGGCATAGAGGCCTGTGCACGTGGCTCAGGCGTCGTTTTTTTTAGTTTTAGAAGGTGTCTTTGCCTTTGGTTTTGCAGCTTTCGGTTTGATATAAAAATGTTGAGGTCTGAATACACCCTCAGAAGCCGGTGCCTTCTCAGCGGCTCCGGACCCATCAGAGGGAGATGCATCCGTCGGTCCAATACCTTTAGTATCTTGCGGCATGCCAGACTCCATATGGGTGTCGGTAGAGGCTTGCAGCTTGAAGGTAGCGGATATCAGGGGCTGCAAAAATGTCTCACTGGGTACCGGCGAACCGGCGACTGGCTTAGGAGAAGCTTAGTCAGTTTTGGATCTCGACTGCCTTTCTCTGTCCTTTTCTTTGTGTTTTTAATGTACTCCAGTAGTCGGATTGCTATCCGACGACATTTCTGGGCAGTTAAATCTGTTTCCAAAATACTTAGATGCAAAAATATACTGACGTTTAATAGTGCGTTGGTTAAATCTAGCACATAACCGATAGCCAGGCACGCTGTGATCAGGGCCTAGGCAAGGAATACAGCATGAATGGAAATACTTATGAAGTATTTGCTTCCCAAATGTAATACAATTATTAACTTTTTCTGACATCGGTAAAAAGCAAGAAAAAAGTTTCCCCAACGGGGTACTTAGCTTTAGTGAAGACTTCGGTTCTGAAACTCAAACACGAATATTTCAGTAGTCGGCCGACTGGCACTTGTGAAATGCTTCTGCTTCAGGCACTGCACAGCAAGAAAGACTGGAGAAAATGGCATCGGCTGCATGTTTTATACCCCTGACGACCTGACGTCATGGAAGACTAGACAGCAACCGATGCAGGACCCAAGACTTTGGAATTCAGGCCGACTGACAGCAACCTGCCAGCAGATTACCCAAATGTAATGACTGCAACAGTGAAGCACAAAGATCATTATTCCACAAATCCATGCCTCTTTATAAGGCTCAATGACTACCAGTACATCACAATCATTTCTTAAAGAAAAAAGAAAAAGGTTTTATAAAATTGTTAATAAACTTTGCTTTTTGCATTACACATTACAAAATCATTATAAAACCACACCATTAAAATATGTGCACTTTTGTTTCAGACTCTTCATTTGAAGAAAATAGGTGTTGAAAATTTACTTTACCAGTTGATGCAACTCAACTAAATATAAACAGTGAGAAAAAATGCAGGCTGGATGAAGTTATTAGAAGATGATTTGAAAAACAAAGTTTAGCAAATGTCATTTCATTTATCCTTTGTTGACCAGGTTTAATCCCATTAGACTAGTAGTCTATTTTCAGGAGAGACCCAAGGTGGTATTTATACTATTAGGAGAAATTTGGGCAAGTCATTGGGGAACTTCCCTTAGTCGTCATTGCTGCAAGGTTGATCCATTTTGCAGGTGCTCTTCCTGTTTCCATTCCAGGCACACAGATGTCCCGGAGAAAACAGGGGGGCAGATGGAGAGCTGAGATAAACACAGGAGAAAACAAACATTGAGACTGGAGTGTGTGTGTGCATGATTCTGAGATGATGTTTCACAGAAATCTGTTTGATGGAAATGATGGATATGTAAGTACACCTCTTCAGTCAGGAGGGTTGTAGGATAATTTACTTGACATAGTGATGCAGAGTGAGCCAGAAAATGGAGATATTTCCTGGGAAATATTACAGAAAAAATACAAGAGGAGGATGCATAGACAATCCTAAAGAATAACGTGGAGATAGAAATGAAAATACATGCACAGAAAGCAGAAGTGGAATAGCAGAAAAGAAGGCAGAAGAAAATGAGAAATGGATGTATGTGGTAAGGATTCAGAGTAGAGAAGACAAAAATAAACAAGTATGAAGTGTGGGACAATTTAATAGCACCTTTGGGTGTAAATGCACATGAGGTAAGAGTATTTATTCTTAACAGAGAGACATTTTGTGAAATTATATTTCAGACTGTTTCTTCAATGGAAAGTTTTCTTGCAGAATATTAAAAAGACTGGAACCCATAGGATCATAGGAGGTTACTAAGTTAATGACCCTAGGTTCCTTTCAAGCCTAGCTACGTTACCCTTATTTCCACGATCAGCATCTATCGCCTTTGTCCAAGAGGGACACAGGTGGACCCCCCTGGGGTGAATTTACAGTTACCCATCCAATTGTCCAGACTGTGTTTGAAGAGGGCCAATGAGGTGCTCTGCTTGACATGAAGCAGGAGTCTGTTCCAAAGGTGTGGCAACCTCTGGGAAATAAAGCTGCCCCTCCAGCAGGTTCTATTAATGTCACATACCAGGTTAAGGCCTTTAGAGCGAGTGATCCTTGTACCATTTGACTTACGGATATGCATTTCAAATAAAGCTGGGTCAAAGACTGCCTTACATGCAAGGCAGAGAATACCTCTGAGTATCGCTCTGTATGAAACATAATAAAGTGACAGTGATTTCAGATGATCCTCACAGGACAGATGCTGAAGACCTCACAGGACAGATGCTGAAGACCTTGAAATGTCCTTGTGAGGAGCCATTGTAGTCTTCTTCAATTGCTGCAGGTGCTTGAAAGGGTACATACCAAAAGGAGCACTGCACTCAGTTATTGACCTGATGAGAGAAGAGTCCAGGGAGGTTATAATATATTTTTCTGGAAGCAATGCCCTTACTTATGAGATGGGCAATATAAACTACCCATCTTACCACTGTGGAGACATGATGATCAAAGGTAAGGGTGCTGTCAACCTGCGTGGCCCAGGTCTCTCACCACTAAGTGCGTAGTTAGGGTGCTGTTACTGACGTGATAGCAGGAACATCACCTTTACCGAAAGGGATGATGACATTTTTTTGCACTGAGTTTAAGGCCATGACTTTGGCACCAAACATTTGATTGTGTTGGATCCTCTTGTAAGATGTTGACATCATTTGGAGATTCTATGACTGCTCCCAGTTTGCAGTCATCAGCAAACTTTGCCAGTCACAGACCTTCAGTTTTAGCTTGTACTTCAGAAAAATACATTCCAAACAGCAGAAGTCCCAAGACTGATCCCTGTGGAACACCAGTGGTTACAGGTCTGCTGTTGGTGGTGGTGTCCACTATTTTGACTATATGGGGTCTATCAGTGAGCGAGTTAGCGACCCATCTAATGATATAAGGGCTGACACCTAGCTGGGTGAGTTTGTCAATTATGCCTGAGTGGGTATAGTGTCAAAAGCCTTGGCTAAGTCTAGGTAGGCTGTATGTACATATTTCCCATAATCAAGGGCCTCAGCGACTGTCCTGAAGTCCACCTGGTTTAACAGGTATGATCTCTCTCTGACAAATCCAAATTGAGTAGGGTCAAGTGCTTGGTGATAACCTATATCTTTGTTGATAAGGTCCATGATGATATACTCCATGGCCTTGCAAATAAGGATAATCAGACGAATAGGTCTATTGTTCCCAGGGTCAGTGGAAGCACCATCTTTGTGCAAGGGAACAGTGGCCTTTTTCAATTCAGCTGGGACAAAGCCAGTGCATAGACTATGAATGAAGAGTACCCAAATGGTATTGCTAATTCTTGTTTGAGCCCATGTAGGATGCAGCCTGGGATGTTATCAGGTCCCACAGAAGCTGTGTTTTTGACCTCAGAGAGGGTGTTCATGACCTACACTTTAGAGATACAAGGTAAAGGACAGGTGGTAGGGATGTTATGCAGTACGTGTGGTGGGGACAGGGGAGTGAGGTTTTCACAGAACCTGTTGGCTAACAGGTTAGCAATGTCCACAGGCTCAGTATATGTTGTATCATTACCTACCAGTTCAGCACAAATCTGGGCCTTTCCTTTTAGGTTACAGATGTAACTAAAGAACGTCTTATGGTTGCCCTTAGCTGAGGAAGCTAATTTCGATCTGTAGCTAGCTTTGGAGGACTTCAGAAGTCATCTTATTTGCTTGTTGCTGAGAAGTGAGTGTTTCCAGTTTAGGACTCACTCCCTCTTAGACAGCAATTTCTTCCTATTATTGTAAAGCCTGTTAATGGCAGTTGTCCACCACGCAGGTTTGCTCTTCCTTGAGGAGCTTGTTTTGGTCCCATCAGGTACGGCCGAGTCAATGCAATTCTACAGGTGTTTGTATAAAGCATTTGTGTAGAACTCAGCATAGTTACCAGTTCCACCTTTATGTGATAAAACCATTTAAAAGGTAAACAAAAAGAAAATTCATGTACAGTTCTGAACAGAGGTAGACAGAAAAAGAGAGATGCTTTGAATGGACATTTGAAAACTTTATGTAAAGTAGTACTGGGCATTGCAAAATTTTATGACAAAAGGGGTTTATGGACTGGTGGCTGGGATTATAATACAAATATTAAGCATGATAAATGTGGAGGGGAATAGGGGTGTCAAAATACAGGGGACAACCCAAAACATGTTTGTTTTATTTTATTTTTTTGGAAAAGGACATTTGATAAGTAACTTACAAAATGTGATATTTGTGAAGAAATGGGACATGATGCAAAAATGTGAATTGAAATGTTATAAATGTAACAAAATTGGAAATTTGTGAATTGACTGTAAAATGAAAATAAGAGTAAGGGAAAAGAGAAAAAGAGAAGAAGAAAAGAAAATGAGTAAAGAAGACATTTTATAAGTAGTAGAAATAGAAGAAAAATATATGAGGAAAAAATAATACAGAGGACATAGAAGACAGTTCTGAAATAAGTGAAGACAAATTGGGAGGTAATAAAAGAAAAAATCTATTGGTAAAAGAAAAAGAAAATTTAAAGGAATAAGTACAAAAGAAAAAAAGAAAGGAAATGGATGAAAAGAATAAACACAGCTAATGATTAAGGGTTGATATTATGGTTTAGGTGTTTGACTCACAGACACAAGGTACAGTGTTTGATTCTCACCTTCAGGAGGGAAATTGGCTAGGCTTAGAATGGCCCATCATGAAAGTTTCCCTGGTAATTAGTTATGAACTTACGAAACCATGAATCTAAGGAAAAGGGAAAATAAAATGTTACATTGCTTTCTGTAAATATGAACATTAATAAGAATACAGTAACAAGAATATGGATTTTGGAGTGGTGTAATGCATGTGATGTACATGTAGTTATTTCAGAAGATAAAGATTTTTAACAAATGAAAAATTACAGAGATACTATGGGGAGGAAATATAATCTGGAATTTGGAAAATGAGAGATGTCCTGGAATAGCCACATTCTGTAGAAATACAGTACAAATATTAGATGCAATTTTAGCAAAAATCAGAAGATTAATCACTGTGGATTTAAAATGGGCAGAACAAGTATATAGAATAATAACATTATATGCTTTTAATAATTGTAAAGAAACAAAGCTTATTTCATCAGATTTTAGACTATTTAGTGATAAATATGAATATTATAATAGGAGATTAAATGTGATTTAAGAGGCAAGTGTAAAAAGAAAGGAAATGGTACAAGAGAAATGTTAGAAGTTATAAAATGTGTTGAGCTAAAACTTTGGGACAAAAATTCAAGGACTTACAAAAAGGGGTATGTACAGAACTGAAATAGATTACAGTAACAAGATTTTCTGAGAATCTTGCAATATGGCTAGAGTAAGGAAAACAAGGAATATATAATATAAATATAAAATATAAAACATAACGATGCATTGGAAAATGTCTCATAGCACCTTAGAGATATTCTCTGCTTGACTTACAAAGTCATGTCTGACCCACCTCTGTTAGAAATGCTACATCTAAAGAAATCTCAATCCCTCCGCACCACACGCTCCAGAGACCTCAACCTCATTACCACAATCAACAGAACATGTGGGACGGACAGGTTCATAACAGACTGCCCAAGCTATGGACTAGACTTCCCATACATGACAAGCAGAGCACCTCACTGGCCCTCAAGAGAAATCTTGATGAGTAGATGGGAAGTAGAAAATTCACCCTAGGGATCATTCCAGTGGCTTTACTCGATAGAGGCACTAGGAACTAAGGTCAGGTGGCATGATGCCAGGGTAATCCTATGGGCTAGGCTTGTAAAGGCTCCAGGGCCATTAGCCTAGTACACACCTAAGAACCTATAAAAATAGGCAAAGGAATAAAAAGATAAATGAGAAAGCATGGAATGAAGAAAGAAAAATTACTAATACAGTTATAGAAAAGCATATTGCTATGAGAAAATTTTATAAAAATTGGTTTAGTGGATATTTGAGGAAAAATAAACTTTTTCACAATGGCAATATGACGTGAAAAAAGAAGAGAAAGAAAAATATAAAACAACGATGCATTGGAAGATTTAAAACATAATGACAAAGAAAGCACTTTGGACAAAGAATTACATGAAATAAATCAAGAAAAAATATTAGAACTGTTATTTTCTTACAAGGGAAAAGAGAAGTAATGATTTACTCATGTAGATTAAGTATGGAAGATTGTAGTATAATGAGAAATAAAAAATGTAAAAGGATAAATAGAAAGAACTCAGGAAAAGATTATGAACAGTGCAGTACAACATGCACATGAAATGTTTAAAGAAAAGTGAAGGTAATAAAAAACATGGAAAGTAAAAAAGTTAAAAAAAACAGAATAAAGAGTTGGAAAAGAATGTTTTAAATGAGCTACATCAAGTAGTAGGACAAACTATATATCTGGCTGAAGGACCACATGGAATAGGGTATGGAATGTATAAAAATGTAAGGGACTGGCCAAAAAAAGCATATTTTAAAGATTTTGAATGAATGGTTAAATGAAGACTTTATGTATAAAGAATTATGTAGCAGAATACTTAAATTAATATTGAAGACAGACAGAAGACAAAAAAAAAAAAAAACTGGAAGCCAACAGTACGGAATAAAAGCTCTTTATGAAAATAATACAAAAGCATACCTCTCAATTGTCCAGATTTTCGCAGAATATCCAGATGCTTGTCTCATATTTTAGATTTCTCATAAAATTGTGGTTTTCTGGCATATGACTGATGACTGAAGTCAAAAAATAATGAAAGACATTTGAGTTTCAGACTTCAGACCCTTCAGAAAATCCATGCTAATGCAAAATCTCTTATTCTATCAACTGTTTTAAGTTTGTAAGAACAATATATAAAAAATGTCCCTATTTTTGGGGCCTTACTCTCTCTCGTTATTTATAGCATTGTCTAGATTTCTTGCTCTAATATATTGAGAGGTATGTACAAGAGAGATTTGAAACTAAAATGGAAAATATTGAAAATAGTATATATGGTATAAAAAGGAAGGGTTGTCAAGAATTATTAATGATGGTTAGAGAAATTCTGGATAACTTTTTTGCCACTATGAAAACAGAAAAGTGAAAATCATGACAGGAGACCTTAATAAGGCATTTGATACAGTTAGACATGAAATTTTAACAGTAATAATGAAATACTATAATATAATTGAAGAAGTTAGGAAATTATTTAAGTCAGGGGATAGTAATAATTAAGTAAAAATACTTGTAAATGGCTAGTTAAGCAAAGCAGTACATACAAAGAGTGGTGTAAAACAAGGATGTCCAATGAGTTGCATGCACTTTGCATTATTTATGAATGTGATGGTATGTGAAACAAATCATAAAATGAAAGAGATGGGGTATATAACACCTGAAGGGTTAAGAATTCCAGATCTGTTAACATATGCAGCTGACATAAATGCATAAAAATGAATAAAATAATATGCATAAATAACTGTCTAGAGTCGATAGGGATGACTTTAAATAAAGAGAAAAGTAAAGGTTTAGGTAATGTAGTAAAGATAGGGGTGTATATTTTACAATAAATTAAACTTCTATGTTGGCTATAATGTTTGGGAATAAAAACACAAGTAGAATTCAATGGGAGAAAAAAAAAAAAAAAAAAAAACAAGAAAAAACAAACCTGTCTTTTCTGGAGAACATACAAGTCATCATTCAGAAAAAAAGGCTTATATTATAAATTCAGTACTAATGCAGAAAAATAGCACACTTAGCAAGTGTTTATATTGCCAACAGTATTTGAAAAGGAATTACTGTAGATATTTTTTCCAATTTGCATGGGTTTCTAGATTAAGCCCAGTAAAAAGAGGAGTTCTGTATGCAAATAAAGGAGGAGGATATTTAGGGTTAAATAACCCACTGGAATATGCTGCTTCACTAAATTTGTAGTGTTAAAGTGGATAAATGAAAAAGATGCGAGATCAGTAGTAAAATGTATAAATATAATAAATCTGGGGGTATGGTAAAAAGAGGAGAGAGCAAAAGTGTATGAATGAAGAAATTAAGAAGTTATGTACTTACCATAACGTTCCATGTGCGTTGTTCATCTCACCTTCATTCTTTACTGATGGGTTCGGAGCCGATCCATCGGATCCGGTACGGCCGTATGCAAAGTTCGAGGTCTTCCAGTAGCTTGAGGCCAAGCCCCTATCCCATGATGCACTGTGAATTACCTCAGATCATGTTTGCTGCATATATTATAACCATATGAGGAAGAATTGAGTAACCAGGATGAGATCTACCTCTAGGTCAACTATCAGACAGGAGGGGGAAGGAGGGAGGGATCTAATAATGAAGGTGAGATGAACAACTCACATGGAACGTTATGGTGAGTACATAACTTCTTAATGTGCAGTTGTTCAATCTCGCTGTTCATTCTTTACTGATGGGTAGCATCCCTAGCACCATCAATCTCGGGTGGCTCACGGTTCTACATTCTTCAGAACCGTAGACTGAAAAGAAGCCCTGTCCCTGGAGGCCTTATCAACTTTATAATGAGTGATAAAGGTATGAGGTTTAGACCAAGTGGCTGCTGCACAAATGTTATCAAGGGGCAATTTGGCTTGGAACACAGAGGATGTAGAAACTGCTCTGGTTGAGTGAGCTTTAATCTTGTGTTGTAAAGGCATATTAGCAGCTGAATAGACAAAGGTGATACAATCAGATAACCATTTAGACAGAGTTGTTTTAGCCACTGGTCTACCTTTTCTGGCTTCAGAGAATGAAACAAAGAGCTGGTCTAATTTTCTGATATATTTTGTTCAATCCAAATAAAATCTGAGCTGTCCGTGAACATCAGGTTTGTGCAGCATATACTCCAACTTATTGGAATGATTAGGGAAGAAAACTGGTAACTCAATCACTTGGTTGATATTAGATTCTGAACAAACTTTGGGCAAAAAAGAGAGGTTTGTCCTAAGAGAAACTATCAGCATGAAAAATCAAATAAGGAGGGCTGACAGATAAAGCTTGAAGTTCTGACACTCTGCGGGCAGAAGTAATAGCTACCAGAAAAATGGTTTTCCACGACAAATATATGAAGTCACAAGATGAAGCTGGTTCAAACAGAAGGATTATACGAGACAGCATAAAATTTAGATTCCAAGCAGAAAAGCGAGTTTTCACTGGAGGTCTCATATGAAATGTTCCCTTGAGAAAGGCCTTGGATAACTTGTGGGACATTATATTTAGCCCATCAATTCCGAGATGAAAGTTAGATATAGCAGTCAACTGAACCCGAACTGTTACGGTTGCCGCTCCTTTATTAAAAATCATAGTCAAGAATTCTAGTATGGACATCAAGGGGGCTTGGTAAGGATCAATGTTATGCTTAGAAGCCCATATGGAAATCTCTTCCACTTACTAAGACAGTCTTCAAGTGGACGGCTTATGAGAAGACAAAATGATCTGTTTTTTCTCATTGGAGAAGTTATGAAGCCTGGTTATGAGGGGAACTTGAGCAACCAAGCTGTCAGCTTGAGTGACTGCAGAGAAGGATGGAGGTCCCCCGACGGATGTGTCAGAAGGTCTGGAACTGGGTCCAGAATCCAGGGATCCTTCAAGAGATGATATTGAAGGAATGGGAACCAAATCTGCCGAGGCCAATGAGGGGCTGTAAGAATGATCGTCCTTCCCAGGGATTTTGCTTTCTGCAGAATTCTGTGTATCAATGGGATTGGTGGAAATGCACAGAGGAGACCCGGGGACCAATCGTGTACGAGTGCGTCTCTCAGGGCTTCTCCCGGAGGAGGAGTCAGGGTAAAGTAGCTTCTGCATTTCGTGTTGATGGGGCTGGCAGAAATGTCGCAGCAAGGCTGGCCCCATTTGTGGAAAATCCTGTCTGCAATCTCTTTCTTGAGGGACCGCGCGTGCGGCAATACGATTGCCCTGCTCAGTTTGTCTGCTATTACAATGGATCTCCCCAGGATGTGTTTGCCAACAGAAAGTGCTGGGAAGAAACAGCCCACTGCCAAACTCTGAAGGCTTCTCGGCAAAGGGGGTAAGACTTTGTTCCCACCTGCTTGTTCAAGTACCAGACTACTGACATCTTGTCTGTCTGAACTGCAATCGTTGTCTAGGGGAAGAGAGTCCTGGAAGCACTGCAACGCCAAAAGTACTGCTCTCATCTTCAGAACACTGATATGCAAATGTGACTCTTGGTCCGTCCACGTGCCTTGGGCAGTCTTGCCCTAAAAATGCCCCCCGCCACCCTATTAGGGAATAGCCCGTGGTCACAGTGGCTACTGGAGAGGGTAGGACAAAGGGGGCAACCTATGGTTACATGAAGAGATGTCAACCACCACTGGAGAGGTTTCTTGCAAGAGCTTGTAATTAAAATCGTATGATCCACTGGAAGTTCCTGATAAGACCACTGAGTGAAAAACAGCCACTGAAGAATCCGCATATGCATCCTTGATAAGGGGATGGCCAGAATTGTTGCAGCCATCAAACCCAATACTTTTAGAACTTCTGAAGCTGGTGCTCTGTCTTTCGATACCAATGTGCTGACATGCTGACGAAGAAGGAAGACTCTTTCGATTGGTAGTCTTAGAGTGGTGGTTGAAGTGTCTAGCTCTGCCCCAATAAACACAATATGCTGCAATGGCGACAAGGAAGACTTTCCTGAGTTGACTGTAATGCCTAAGTGATTGCAGAGTGTTAGAGTGTATCCCCTTGCCTGAATCAGTTGATGCCTGGTGGTGGCGGTAAGGAGCCAATCGTTTAGGTACGGAAACACCTGGAATCCTAGGTGCCTCAGGTGTGCCTTGACCACTGCCATGCATTTGGTGAACATTCTGGGGGCTGTAGTGAGACCAAAGGGCAGGGCTCGAAATTGATAATGATTGGCTCCCAGCCGGAAAGGCAGGTGATCTCTGGATGGCCTGGCCATTTATGTGGTAGTACGCATCCTTGAGAACTAACGAGCACATCCAATTTTCTTTCCCTAAAAAGGGAAGTATAGATTGTAGCGTGACCATCCAGAACTTCTCTTTCTTCACATATTGGTTGAGTCTGCTGAGGTCCAAAATGGATCTCCAGTCCTGTTTTCTTTGGAACCTAAAAGAACCTTGAGTAAGTTCCGAATCCTGTTTGGTTGGTGGGACTGGCTGGATGACTTGTTTCTAGCAACTTGTGGACCTCTATAGTTGCTTGCTCACTGTAACTGGGTGGAATGTCGGGATTCTACTTAGGGACGGGGGTGGGGGGGTGGAGAAAGGTATGAAGTACCCTCTGGAAATGACACTTTGTACCCAGCTGTCTTTTATTTCTTGCAAGGCATCTGGATACACAGATAAGCGACCCCCGACTGCCTCCAGAGCAGGACAGTCGGGCCCTCCTTTCAGGAGCGATGGTAGGATTGACCAGAGAAGTGATCTCATTCCCCCTGATGTTGTGGAACCCCCTCTACCACGAGGGCGGCGTCTTCCACTATTACCCCCTCCTCTGCCCCTAGAGGGGGGTTCACCACGTGTGTCCTGAAAGGCTTCTTGGGCTTTCTGGAACCACATTTTTCCTCCCCTTTGGCCTTTGGTGTAAGGGCAAGTAGGGATGGAAAAACGGACTCCGACGGCAAACAGAGTCTTTCCCCTCCTCTTCACACCTGGTCAGTTTCCTTCACTTTTGGCCCAAAAAGGGATGAGCAATCAAAAGGGGTGTTTACAAATGAAGACTTAAAGAGATCTGCGAAGGAACACAAGCGCATCCAGGAATGTCTTCTGAGAGCAATTCCTGTACCCGCTGCCCTACTCGTTCCATCGGCTGCATATATGAGATGCATGGATGAGTTGACAATAGAATTTAGGGTAGCAAGCTGGGAAGCAACTTTGTCAGGGGCCCCTGCAGCTACAGTACCCTGAAGAACATCTCCCAACTCCTTAAGGAGATCTTTGAAACCTAGTGAAATGGGTCAAACAGTTCAGTGAACGGAGCATAAAAGTAGCTGAACTAAACATGCGTTTCCCATATCTATCCATGATCCTAGACTCCCTATTAGGAGGATGAATAGACTAGGAAGTCTCAGACATTTCCTTTTTGGTGGCTTTCGCCACCACCATGGCATCAACAGGGACTCCTTTGGACAAGAAAGTTTTATCTGGTGGAGCGGATATAAACTTATTAGGCCTCCTATGAACAAGCTCCATGGACTCTGGTGACTCCCACTCCCTCCGAGAGACCAACTGTATGAGCTCATCGAAGGGCGTAGACACCCAAGAGGAGGAGGGTTGAGATCCGAAAGCCTTCAGGAGAACCAACTCATCCTCAGTAGGGCTTTTGGACTGCCAATCACCCCCTCTGCCTAAGGATCTCGAGTATCTCAGCAAAGGAGATATCCTTAGAGGGGGAATGCGGGACTCTTCTGACTCATCCAAGTCAGTGTCAGATGTTAGACTCCTGCGGGAAGTCCAAGTGTCTCCTCTTGCACCATCTCTTCCTGGGAACCTCTTCAGTGGGAGCCTCTGGGGAGGTCTCAGAAGAGCAGAGTGCACCCTGTGGGGCTATTTGAGGCTCTGGGAATCTACGCCTAGCTTGGACAATGGAAGTGGAAGCAGATACAGGGGCTTTGGGGGATGAGAAAGCAAGGCCTGAAGCCGAGGATGTTTTGGGACAAGGGCTCTCCCTCATGGCTTCAAAGGCATCACAGCTCCAAAGTGAAGGAGTCGACAGACCAGCAGGAACTGTCAACCCCTCCTGCACCGAGGCTGTGGGCTCCGAGCACGATGTAGGAGCAGAGCTCATCCGAGCCGAAGCCCCACGAGGAAAAGTCGGCACCGACAAGTCTGTTTGACTATCCTCCCCAGACCCAACTGGAGAGTGTCGGCTCCTAGAGTCCCCGGTTGGCGCCGAGGAGACTGAAGCAGGTCTCAGCTCCAAAGGTTCCACGATCAAAAGGTCGGCTTCCTCTGGCTCTGAAGGTCCAGTATTGCTTGGAGTAGTAGTCGTCAGGAGTAGTGGTCTTCGGCTCCGAAGCCACTTGGGTCGGAGCCAACAACAACTTAGCAAGGCCTGGTGCATGTAGAAGCTTCTGCACCAATCGATCCATATCCAAATCCGACAGGCTGACAGAATACCTAGAAGAATGCACAGACGGTGCCGACTGAAGCAGTGGAGATAAGAGGCCTTTTGGATACCAGCTCCAAGGCTGTGGGCCGGCTCCGAAAAGAAAAGACAGTTGGCTCCAAGGTCTGTGGAGCCGATATCGCAGAATCCTCCAACATATTAGAGTCCTTAGAGTCCCCGGAAGCTCTAGAGGACATGGAAGACTTGCTGGCCAAATCCTGGTCACTCAAAGTTTCTTGAAATGGATGCTTTAACAAGCCTCTGTCTACCAGTTTCCTTTTCCTCTCTAATAACACTCTTGAGGAAAAAGATTGACAAATACGAGACTCCTGCAAATGGACAGCTCCTAAACAGTAAACACAAGTTACATGTCCATCAGTAACACACATTTTTTGAAAACAGTCTGGAAATTTTTTAAACCCAGACTTTGGGTGTTTATCTTTTGTCATCAGCCATGCTACTGAGGAAAACAGATCCAATAATCAGAAATACCCTAGGCACTAACCACACAACACACGCGTAAGAAAAAATGCACAAAACATGGTAAGCTCTTCAACACAAAACCTAGGCTCTGATAGCACACCACATAGGAGCCCAAGAAAAAATGACTCACCCAATATGAGAAAAGTACTAGGCTCTAAACTGCACACACAAAAAATGAGCTTGACAGGAATAAGAGTTAACTACTAATCTAAGGCCAAATGCAAAAAGCCAACACTAGGAAAAGCTTAAAAAAAAAAAAAAAAAAAAAAAAATATATATATATATATATATATATATATATATATATATATATATATATATACACACACACACACACACACACACATATATATAAATATCTCTGCAGATATAGCAGAACACAGAAGAAGGGATCTAGGCCAAAAACACAAGAGGCCGATATATATATACGTTAAATAACCACACACGGGAAAGGGGAGCTTTTAAGAAGCTATACAAAGTGAACTACCTATACTAAAACTATTTAGCAACAATTTTTAGAAATAATTTCAAAGAAATATGTTTAGAAAAAGAGTACTGGCCCGAGCTTGCATAGGAACCTCTGATCAGATGTCACGGCAAACTAGATCTGGGGTAATTCACAGTGCATCATGGGTTAGGGGCTTGGCCTCTAGCTACTGGAAGACCTCGAGCTTTGCATACGGCCGTACCGGAGCTGATGGATTGGCTCCGAACACATCAATAAAGAATGAACGGTGAGATTGAACAACTTCACATACAATGTTAAGAAAAAAAAACTATTTTGTGGAAAACAATTGATATAGAAAAAGACAGAAAAATATGGTACAACTATAATAAAACATTACTATGTAAAACAGTGAAATAATCTAACAGATGAAAAAAATTAAAGCTATAAAAAATAAGAAGCAAATGGTGTAATCAAAAAGAAGAATGTCAAGATTGTTTGTGGAGACTGGTAATAAATTGCCAGTAAAAAGAAATATGCCATATAAAAAAGAAAAGTGATAGAATATGTTTACATTGTCAAGAAGAATAAATATCTACAGAACATGTGCTTTTGAAATAGAGTAAAAAAGTTATGGAGAAAACTATGTAAATATGATTTTTTTCAAAGATGTAAAAAGTGGATAAAATAAACATAACATGATTAAAAAGACATTATAAGACCAGAAGTAAAAAATGTTAAAATAGATAAAAAGTTATTTTATGTTACATGAGTTCATAGAATGAAAGAATAAATGAAATTATGATTAATGGTAAATGGAGTTTAGCAACAATATTAGGCAAAATCAGATGGTGGTTACGGAAAAAAGGAGTGGTTCTAATAGGGATTAATATTTAGTATGATTGTAAAGGAAATTATGAATGTGTAAATAGATTTGTATATTTCCATATTTGTACATTTGTAAGTATGTTGTAAATAAGAGTATTTTGTATATAAATAAAGGAGCCCTACTCTTTTTTGATAAGTGTTTTGGGATCTTTTATATCCACCTGAGCTACCACAACTTAAGCAGATGGGGTCTCGACTTAATGTCTCATCTGAAGGATGACACACACAGGAATGCAGCATCCCTTCTTAAGCTGCACTGCAGTTTCAGTAATAGATCTACCTGGTGTGGAAACAGAACCCACAGCCTTCTGCACCAAAGGCAAATGTGCAATCTGTTGTACCACTGACACGGATTTTATTGATGTATATTTGTTCAAACACAGGAATACACTAGCATTTGCTTTTAATTGCCATAAAACACTGTACTCCAATTTTGTCTCCCATTCTCCACCCCTTGGAATCATTTCCAATTTCTCAATAAGTGCAAACCTGAATTTTACAAATAGAGAGTTGCCAGTAAGACCTTTGGGTATTCTCTTTGTATCTTTATTAAGACTTGGAACAGAAGAGAAACTGGAGGGAAGTCATGCAAGAATCTCCCTTTCCAAGGAAAGGGCTAAAAAATCTGAGCTTTGGCTGGCTAAGATCTACCTGCAATCAACGAAACGTAGAAGTGAATTTAAGTACACTTTTATCTGCACTTTTTCATACAGTACTGCATTTTATTTTATTTTTTTCACCGAGTATTAACTGAATTGAATATTGTGGGCTCTGTCTCTCTACAGAGAGCTTGTTAGAAGTGTAGCCATTGCTAGCAGTGGGGGGTAGTAGTTTCATTTCATTGGCATTCTAACTCCTAGCCTAGGGGGGTTAGTCTTGCCATACAAGTGTTGCATCTTGTATTATTTTTGCTAAAATATCTGAGCTTTGTCTGGCTAAGATCTACCTGTAATCAGCTGGACGTATAAGCGAATTTAAGTACACTTTTATCTGCACTTTTTCATATAGTACTGCATTTTATTGTTTTTTTCACTGAATTAATAATTGAATTGAATATTGTGGGCTCTGTGTCTCTACAGTTAGTTCCCCACCCTCCCTCCCTTTTCTTGTTTTGCTGTTAATCTTGGTGGCTTTAAAAAATTGCCTGCCCCTCTTGTAAATTTGTATTTGGATACTCCTTCTGGGCCCATCTCATTTGCTCACTCAACTGAGTGCAGTGAGATCATATTCTGGTTTCAGGCACTCCTACTAGTCCCATCTCTTCAGCTGTAGCAACTGTGTACAAAGAGTACTTGGGAAAGACAACCCTTGTAGCCTCTTAGTCTTGCTCTGTACCCTCCCTCAAAAAAAAAATATTATATATAAAATATATATATATATATATATATATATATATATATATATATATTTTTTTTTTTTATTCAGCTGTACTTACTGTAACTGTCTTAGGTTGCTGTTCTGCATGCTATCTGTTCAGTTGCTCTTACTCTGCACTTATTACTGCTTGTTAGTAGCCTTCTAATTTACTGCCTTTCTGCACTTGTTTTTAGTCATTTGTTAATTTAATTGCATTTATTTAAACTGTATTTGCCATAATATTGCTACACACTCAAATGTGCTAGCCTGCACTGCATTTGAACTGTATTTATTGCTGTTTTAGCTGCTTTTCTGTATTAAAAAAAGAATTCTAACCTTGTTTCCTGCCTTTCCTGTAACTAGTCTAATCCAGATACAGACTTGATGTATCCAGGACTGTTGGTAAGCATCTGAGCCCCCCCCCCCCAAGCCTTTCTGTGTTGGAGTCAAGGCCTTCTAGCTCATCAGTGGGAGTGGTAAGCACTAGGTAACCTATCTACCACAAGAGGTGTGGGTTTTGACCCAGAAATTGTAGTTTATTGGCCATTTGGGCAGTTTTTCCATCTCTCTCAACTTTCTGGTTTAAAAGCCCGCATTTGCATTTGTTCCTCGCCTTGCCTGTAACTACTCTAGTCCAGGTACAGATTTGCTGTATCCAGCACTCTTTGTAAGCTTCTGAGCCCCCAAAGCCTTTCGGTGTTGGAGGGAAGCCTTCTAGCTTATCAGTGGAAGTGGTAAGTACTAGGTAGCCTATCTACCACAAGAGGAGTATTTTTTGGCCCAGAAATTGTAGTTTATTGACATTTGGGCAGTTTATCCATCTTTTTCAACTTTCTGGTTTAAAACCCCACATTTGCGCTTGTTTCCTGCCTTTCCTGTAACTAGTCTAGTCCAAATACAGATTTGCTGTATCCAGGACTGTTGATAAGCTTCTCAGCCCCCAAGTCTTTGTGTGGTGGAGGGAAGCCTTCTAGCTTATCAGTGGGAGTGGTAAGCACTAGGTAGCCTATCTACCACAAGAAGAGTGGTTTCTGGCCCAGAAATTGTAGTTTATTGGCCGTTTGGGTAGTTTTCCATCTTTTTCAACTTTCTAGTGCAAAAAACTGTGTTTGCGCTTGTTTCCCGGCTTTCCTGTAACTAGTCTAGTCCAGGTACAGGTTTGCTGTATCCAGGACTGTGTGTAAGCTTTTGAGCCCCCAAGCCTTTCTGTGTTGGAGGGAAGCCTTCTAGCTTATCAGTGGGAGTGGTAAGCACTGGGTAGCCTATCTACCACAAAAGGAGTGGTTTCTGGCCCAGAAATTGTAGTTTATTGGCTGTTTGGGCAGTTGTTCCATCTCTTTCAACTTTCTGGTTTAAAAGCCCATGTTTGTGCTTGTTCCACACCTTTCCTGTAACTAGTCTAGTCCAGATACAGATCTGCTGTATCCAGGACCGTTTGTAAGCTTCTGAGCAGTGCCAAAGTCTGCTCTTCAATTTTCCCTTAGATCTGCTAGTTCTCTCCTCTCCTGCACTTTTACTAGCTTATTAGTTTAGCACTTTACCAGACTTCTTGGAGCAATTATTGCAGTATGCAAAAGTGCTACCCAGCACTAAACATTCGACAAGGACACAGCTCCAGTACTTATTAATGCCCACCCCTCCAGGCATGTGTAAAGGTCAGTTCCCTGTCCTTTCTCCTATTAACCTGGTGAACTTGGGCATCCTGAGGCAATGTAGCAACTGCCTCATGTACACTGACAACCCTCTCCTCTTATCCCCCAACACTCAGACTTGTGAGAGATGCACTTATATATCCAAACTGGAAGCCACGCACACTCCAGCCAAGACCGGAATAGTTGGCTAAGAAAAGAAGGTCAACACTTACACCACACCACATGGAACACACAGCCCTCCAAAACACACACCAGCATTCCCATCACATAAAAACACAAACCACACCCCCACCTTCGCGCAGGCTCTCAATAAAAATCTAAACAAACAGCAGAGACCTCCAAGGCAGAAACGCACTCTACCACAACACAACACTAATCATGAGAGACAACCCTCCTAAAACAGTGTGCCACTCAACCAAAGCCCCAGAGGCAAAACAGCATGCCCAACACACTAGTCATAGGTGACTCAATAGTGAGGCACACTGATGTCCCACTCACTAGGATGAATAAGGATAAAGTAACACTCAGCTACCTGCCAGGTGCCAGGATCCGCCACATAACGCATGCACTCAGGTCCCTTAACAACAAGTACAAATGTGACTGTCATTGTACATGTGGGTGTCAATGACCGGAGACGTACCTCCCTGGAGAACATGAAGAGAGACATGGAGTAGCTTTCGGATTACGTAGCCCAGGCGGGTATGACCCTAGCCCTAAGAAGCATCTTACCATCACCCAGAATTATACCACAGTACAAGCAGAAAATGATTGATTTCAACAATTGGCTAAGTTTCTGGTGTCATTCTAAGGGGATCCAGTATCTGTCTGCCTGGGATGACATGATTGACAGAACTCGAAGCTTTGCCAGAGATGGCCTGCATCTGTCACGTCTGGGCTTCCAGATACTCGCCAAGGCTCTTGCCACCCCTATAGAGCCCTTTTTAGGTGGTGTTCCAAAGACCAAATTCCCACCGTAACAGCTACAAACAAATGCAATTTGAGGGTCATGCTGCTCAACGCTAGAAGTCTATATCTCAAAATGCACTCGCTCGAAGTACTCCTTAAAATGGAGAACATCAACATTTGTGCTGTAACAGAGACCTGGTTCAAGGCAGCAGGAAGCACCCCTGCACTACCTGGTTACAACTCATCCCATACCTTTTGGCCCAAGAACTTGGACCGAAGCTCCAAAGGCGGTGGTGTTTCCATATTCATAAAGGATGCGCACACATCCAGACTGGTAGCCCAACATAACGCATCTGAGATACTTCAGGTACAACTAACATTGGGTAAGACAGCAATTCAGGTCATGCAATAGCTTCCCAACCATGTCCCAAGATTCACACTCCACATTCCTAAGCACCCTGGAGAATATTAGGGTCCAACCTAAAGTACAGTTGTGTACCTACCATAAATGTAGATGTTAGATTGTATTCACTGTTGCAGCCATTACTCTTGGGTTATCCTGCTGGCAGGCTACCCTCAGTCGGCCAGAATTCCTAAGTCTAGGTCCGGCGTCGGTTGCTGTCGCCTCTTCCCTGACGTCAGTGCGCCAAGGGTATAAAAGATGCAGCTGACGCCATTTTCTTCAGATTTTCTTGCCCCAGATGTCAGGTGCCCCCCAAATTGGTAGGCTGAAAAACTATGCCAATAAAAATGCATGCACAAAAATAACATTTCCTTCATCTACAAGCAAATACACCAAATAGGTTGTATAGGATAGAGAAGTGCAGATAAGTCCCAGCAAAGATAAGGGGGATGGTGGGTGGATAACCTGGACTGCAACAGTGAATACACTCGAACATCTACATTTATGGTAGGTACACAACTGTACTATGTTCATTGTGTTTCACTGCTGCAGTCATTACTCTTGGGTTGAATCACAAAGCTGAGGATGGGTGGCTGGGCTAAATAGGATTAGCAGAGGCTATGAGGCCCTGCAGAACTGCAGTGGCAAAGCCTGCTCTGGACTTAGAGTAAAGAGGTAAGTGGAACTGCTTTGTGAAAGTGTGCACTGAACTCCAAGTTGCAGCCTCTAAGATATCTTTGGTTGGTACACCTCTGAGGCAGGCTGCTGAAGTGGCTGCTGCTCTGGTGGAATGAGGCCTAATGCCCTTAGGCACTGATTTGCCATGCTGAAAAAAGCAGAAACTGATGCAATGGCCTATCCATTTAGAAATAGTCTGTTTTGAGATCGCCTTTCCTTGTGATCCTGCAGCATATGACACTAAATGTTGCTCAGTCTTTCTGAAAGCTTTAGTTCTGTCCAAGTAGAAGCGTAACTGCCTGAGTATGTCCAAAGAATGCAGAATTTTCTCACCCTTGTTCTGTGGATTTGGATAAAAGGTAGGCAAGTGAGTGGTTTGGTTGAGGGCCACACTGGACACCACCTTAGGCATAAATGTAGGGTTTGTCCTCAGAGAAACCCTGTCTGGATGAAAAATGATAAAAGGTTCCACAGCCATGAGTGCTTGTAACTCCAAGACTCGTCTTGCAGAGGTTATTGCTACGAGCAGAGCTGTTTTCCAGGATAAGAATTTTATATCTGCTGTTGATGCTGGCTCGAAAGGAGGCAGTGTGAGTTTTTCCAAAACATAATTGAGGTCCCAGGCCGGAATTGGTGCTCTCCTTGGAGGCCTAATGTTTTTGGCCCCTCTGAGGTACTGCCCTATTAAAGGATGAGAAAAGATAGGTGGTTCCATATTGTAATGGGCTGAAATGGCAGAGGCATGAATCTCAAATTGATTAGAAAGAAAGGCCTTTGTTCAGCATCTCAGTTAGGTATTTGTAAAATCTGAGGGATATTTGGTACACACGTGTCAATGCCTTGTTCCTGGTTCCAAGCACAGAATCTCTTCCATTTTTCTGCATAAGATTTTCTGGTCCTGGGCCTCCTGGCCTCCAAGATAACATCCATAACAGCTTTTGAAAGAGGAGTGTTCTGAATGGCTACATTATCCGCCATGCTGCCAGATGTAAGGTCCTGAGTTGGTTGTGCAGGATCTGATTGTTTTGTTAGGTCAGCAAGTGAGAAGTTTGAAGCAATATCCATGCTGGACCTTGAGACAAGCTCTTTAGGATTGGGTACCAGTGCTGGCGTGGCCAGTCTGTTGCAATCAGTATCATTTTTGGCTTCTCTTGTCTGACCTTTAGGAGTACCCTGGGAAGGAGAGGCAGTGGAGGAAAGGCATATACTGTTACATTTTTCCAGCTGAAGGATAGGGCCGTCCACTTTCCATGCTTGCTTGTGATCAACCCTTGTGCAAAATCTCTGCAATTGGCAGTTGTGAGGGGAGGCAAATAGATCTATGTCTGGGCATCCCCATTTCCTTGTTATCATGCTGAAGACTTGTGGATCCAGTTTCCATTCGTGGGGATCCATGAGGTTTCTGCTTAGTTTGTCTGCCGGAGTATTTGTTTTTCCTGGCAGGAATTGTGCTTGCAGGTGAACTTGAAAAGCCAATGCTGTGTCCTTTAAGGTCATTGCTTGTCTGCAGAGGGAGTAGGAATGTGTACCTCCCTGCTTATGTACCACATGACCGTAGTATTGTCTGTCTATCAGTAGCTGTCCTGGATGAAGCAGGTCCTTGAAAGCTGTCGGCATTTTGAACAGCTAGTATCTCTTTTTGATTGATGTGAAGATGCATCTGGTTTGCAGGCCATGTGCCCTGAATACATTTTCCTGCCATATGGGCCCCCCAGGCATAATCTGATGCATCTGTTGTCAGTGTCTGTCTGTGGGTAAAGTGAACGGCAGTCCCTTGTTGTGGTGACAGGCCTCTGCCCACCATCGAAACTCCTGTTGCAGGCAGGGAATGAGTGCAATTACTGTCTCCAGGCTGTGGCAATGTTGAGTCCAAACACTTTTTAGATACCATTGTAGTTTCCTCATATGCAGTCTGGTATATGGAATTAGTAGAATGCAGGATGCCATGAAACCCAAGGCCTGCAGGATTTTCCTTGCAGATAAGTGGGTTTTTGTTGCCAATTTCTTGAAGTAAGAAGTCAGTTGCTTTAGTTTGTCTGGTGTGAGATAAGCCATCTGGGCAGTTGTAATTAAGCTTGCACTATCTCTTCAGAGGGCACTAGTTTTGATTTCTTTTCGTTTACTGTGTACCCTAGGCCAATTAGTAATCTTTTTACAAAGGCCAGATGCTTTAGAAGAATGTATTTGTTCTCTGCTTGAATTAGGCAGTCATCCAACTAGGGACATATTTGAATTCCTCTGTCTGCAAAACGCAATTACTGGTGCCAGGCATTTTGTGAAGACCCTGGGTGCAATAGATAAGCCAAAGGGCAGTGCAGAGAATTGGTAATGCATTGAGCCAGCTATGAATCCGAGGGATCTTCTGCAAGAGTTTCTGATAGGGACATGCAGGTATGCCTCTTTTAGGTCCAACATTACGAGCCAAGCCTTCTTGTCCAACATGGGCAGTAGCTGCTGTAAAGTCAACATCTTGAATTTTGGAACTTCCAGAAACGTACTTAGTACAGACAGGTCCAGTACTGGTCTCCAGGTTTTGTCCTTTCTGGGTACTAGGAAAAGTCTGGAGTAAAATCCTTGCCCCTGCTCTTGTTGTGGTACTAGCTGAATGGCCCTCATGTCCATGAGGGCTGTAATTTGTTTTTGTGCCTCTGCCCACTGATTGTGTGGCAGGTCCAGCATACCTTTTGACCTTGGTATGGTGTGAAAATGGAACCTGTAGCCTTGGGACACTATGTTCAGGACCCATTTGTCTTGGGTAACCATTTGCCAATTTGATGAAAAAAGTGCTAGTTTTCCCCCTAAGGGGGCTGCCAAAAGAAAAGTGCTTGGATCTGGCAGAGGAAAGTCATTGGGTCTGTTTCCTATAAGGTTGTGATTTGTCTTCTCCGCTACTGGAGGTAGGAGCACCCCACTGTTTAGTCCTGTATGAGCCTTGGGGCTGAGATCTGCCTCTGGGATGCCTGTATCTGCCTCTTTGTGGTCTGTCTGACACTGGAAAGGACCAATTTTTAGAAGGCCAGTTCCTGCTATACCTGGGTGGCTGTACATGTATGAAATCCTTGACTGTCTGCATGGATTTTGCTTTACCCTCTATTTTTTTCAACACCTCTTCTGCTTTAGTACCAAACAAAGTACTGTAAAGGTGCATCTAATAATTTTGCTTTAACATGATCAGGCAGATACTCTTCCTTTAACCAAGCATGCCTTCTAATAACAGAACCTGTAACAGCGGCCCTGCAAGAGGCCTCCAGTGAATCATAACCACATTGCAAAGTATGCTTTCCCACTTGTTCAGCTGCATGCAATAAATCCTGCAATTCCTTGTTCTCTGAACATTCAGTATTTGTCAACAATTTCTGTTTAAGCACTGACATTAAATATTGCTGATATTTAAGCATCATCTCTGTACCCCAGGAATCATCTCTGTAACCCCGGGAATCATCTCTGTATCACTGCTGGAAAGAGGCACAGCAAACTAATGGGTATAGTATTCTCATCCTAAGGGGTGGTGAAAGCCACACACACTCTGGCTAGGCTTATAAATGCCCTAGGGCAGATAGCCTAGTATGAACCTATGAACCTATATGAAACTGACAATTTAAAGCCCTTACAGCCAAGGTGGCAGAAGTGTAGACTTTTTTCCTCCATCTGTCTAGAGCCCTAGAATCCCTATCAGAGTGGACAGGGTTTTTTGCAGTGGAAGCTTTAACCACTTTGGGACCCTGAGATGTAGTTTCTGGGTCAGCAGCGGGGTTTTTATATAGGAATTTATGAAAATCCAGGACCCTGTAGTATCTGTCTGGCTTAGCAGGTGCAGGGGGTAAAGAGTCAGGCGACAGGCCGGACTCTGAAAATACATCTACAATGTCTAGAACAGGTGGAACAGCAAGGGGTCTGTGCTAAGGAAGTAGCAGAAAGTCTCTGAGCCTTTTCTTAGATTCAGAATAATCTTGGCTCTCCCAGAGGAAATGCTCCCTCATGGTATGCAGGGTTTCCCCAAAAGAATAGTCCTCAGGAGGAGAGGCTGAAGGAATGGATTCTTCAGCATCAAAATCCTCATAGGGATGTATGGAATAATCCTGTTCAGAAGAGGAATCAAAGGAAATAGAAACCTGATCAGAAGAATCATACTCTTGTCTCTTGCCTAGGCCTCTTATCAGGAGGGGGATGGGAGCCCCTGATCAAAGTAATTAGGTCTTCGGCCATTTTGAGCATCTGTTTTTTAGGCATGGAAGTCTGAGTAGGAGAATGCTGTACTAGTTTATTTGTCTTTAGAGCTGCTTTAGTCTTTGTTTTTGAAGCTGAAGATGGCTTAATATATAGTTGTGTAGGTCTGAAGACACCCTCAGAAGCCAATGCCTGCCCAGCGGCTCCAGACCCATATGAGGGAATGATTTCAGAGTGTCCAATACCTTGAGTATCCAGAGGCCCAGTCGGCTCCACGTGGGAGTAGGAAGTGGCCTGTGGCTCTGAGGTAGCGGGTGCCAAGGGCTGCGAAAGCGCCTCATTGAGAACCAGCGACTGGCCTAGCAGAGGCCTTGTCGTTGGTTTTGGAGCTTAGATGCCTATCCTTTTCCTTGCGTTTTTTGTAAACTCCGGTTGTCGGCTGGTCCAACGGCATTATATAATTGAATCTTTGGCCAAAGAAATGAAATGCAAAATCAAACCGACGCTTAATAGTGCGCTGGTTAAATCTAGCACAAAACCGACAGCTAGCAACATTGTGATCAGGGCCTAGGCAAGGAATACAGTAAGAGTGAAAATCCTTATGAGGTATTTGCTTCCCACAAGAAATACAATTGTTAACTTTTTCTGACATCGGTCTGGAGCAAGAAAAAAGTTTCCCCAATGGGGTACTTAGCTTTAATGAAGACTTCGGTTCTGAAATTCGGATTTGAAAATCTCAGGAGTCGGCCGACCAGCTCTTGCAAACTGCTTCTGCTTCGGGCACCGTGCGGCAAGAAAGACTGAAGAAAATGGCGTCAGCTGCATCTTTTATACCCCTGGAGCACTGACGTCAGGGAAGAGGTGACAGCAACCGACGCCGGACCTAGACTTTGGAATTCTGGCCGACTGAGGGTAGCCTGCCAGTAGGATAACCCAAGAGTAATGACTGCAACAGTGAAACACGAAGACCATCTGTCTATAGTCCTTCATAATTTTATCTTATTAATTGTTTAAAAAGAATTAGCAACATCTGGACCAGACAAAAGGTCCTTGTTTAAGTACGTAAATGTTTTGTCATTTTATTCCTTTGGAGGGGCTAAGAACGTAACCATGCTTACCTCCAGATCACAGGAATCTGTAAGCAGCTGCCAAGAGGCAAGCTTCTAATGCATCATAGCTGCATTCTATGCTCTGCCTAACCATTTGGGAAGTCGGAATTACCATAGACATAAGGGCTGTATACTGCCTGATTTCTCGGTTAGGACAATGTTCTATTTAAACTGCCCAGAATAGACTAGAACTTATTTAGTCATTTAGGTCTGATAATTCAGAGCTCTAAGGCAGAGTGGAAGACAAACCATTTCCCCAATTTGATCATTGTCCTACTGTCTGAAGGAAAAGCAATGGCAGCAGGAAGCAACTTAGAGGGCTCATCTGTAGATGAGGAAAACAGAAGGGTCTGCTACAGGGATTTGTTCAGAAATTAAGTCTTCAGGTATCTGTAAAATCTACCAAGCCTTCTAGGGGATGGTGGCTGAGTATCAGGTACAGTGGAAGTGAAAATAAATGCAAAGGCATCAAGAAAAACTTTTATAACAGGAGACAGGTGCAGGAGCAGGGATGTCTACTAGCAGTTATACAATATCCCTGTTGAACTTCAGTAATCTGCTCCGATTCCAGTTCAAAATGTTTAATCATATTAAGTTTCCTCAAATGAAGCTTCAACAGGGAAGTCATAAAAAAGCAAATCATCACAAGCCACTCAGCCTGGTAAGTCTATGGGATGAACAGGCCACGGAGTGCTCATCCAAGTCAGATTCTGCCTCTTCATTCTCAGAAGACGAAGTGCGTCTTCTGGGGAGTTGGAGAAATCAGAAGTAAAACTATGCCCAGAGTGCCATTATGGCCTTAAACAGACACGCTGAAAAATCCATCCACTCCTTTTCCCTTGAACATCTGAAGGGAGTAAACATTTTTAGCTTATTTTTCCTAGATGTGACATCTGCTTTGACTGAACACAGAGGCTCTGACCCCGATGAACTTTAATCAGTGGCCCTGAAATTTCCTCTCTGAGGATCTGTGGTATTCCTTTGGGTCCTTCAGAAAGTATTAAGCAGGGATCCTCCTTTTCAACCATCAGTAGCTTCAGCCATTTCAGATTTGCAAACCTCAGACTTCACACCTGCCTCTGGAGGGATCACAGTAGCAGTCATCCTAGTAGGTGTTGAACATAGCAAGGGTTCCAAAACCTACACAGATTACAAGTCAGACTGGGCAATTCTTGACATCATGCCTAGGCCTCAAACTTTTTCTTGTTAATGGGCAGAGTATAAGGGAAAGCTCAGAGACAAAAGTCGCAATTTAAGGTGTTTAGGACAAAGGACTGCCAGATCGTACAATTTGCATAACAGTGCTCTGCACCCAAGCACAAAAAAACATGGGAGTAGGGAAGCTGGCTACCGCAATCACATTTTCCTCCTCTAGCTGACATCTAATTCACCAAAAAAACAGCAATGCAATTGTGAAAGAATAAGGAAGGTTCGTTGATGGGATACTTATCTGAACCAGTGAAGGCCAATGGCACAGTGATCACATCTAGAACAGGTCAAGCAAAACCTGCATTCTGACTGGCAGCAAGAAAGTCTGGGGATTTACGCTCATACATCGACTTATGTACCTTTACGCTCTCAGGCTTAGGTCATCTATTGGAAGTATGCCTCTATGGAAGATTTTGGCTTTGGTACCACAGCTAGATATCCAGTTTACTTGGCGAGATAACCCAACAGTTTTGAGTACCACAACAGTGACCCAAGGAAGGACATCTGTAAAACTTTAACTGGTATTACTAAGACTACAATTCTCAGTGATGTACTAGAAAATGAAACATTTAATGACTGACACAGCAAAAACATGGGGCAATATTAGAAACAGTCTGCAAAATTATGGAGCGATGAGAGGCATATAACTTTAACTTATTAAAATCAGTTAGTACATAAGAAATGAGACACATTAATCACAGGCAGTTTTACTGACTGACTGTAATCCTCAGTGATTTACCACTGGAAATCAAGTTTTGGAAGAGGTGAAAAACACATGAGGCAAAATCATTAACATGCTGCAAAACTGGGGACAGATAAGAGACAGACACAGCCAACTCTAAACCACAAATTTTGAATTTAATATGCATTTTTCTGAACTACAGTAACTTCAAAATGATAATGACTGGCAGATTAAAGCAAAATATGCAAAATCAAGGACATTTCGCACACCTGAAGAGGACTGCTGCTATGACTTCTGCTTCAGGGTACATAAGCATTTACACCCATATGCAGACTTATCAGATCCAAAGTAAACACAGGCATTTTCAGCACTGACTTTCCGGTGCTACTGCTAGATAGTAAGTTTGTCCACTACTGATTCATTTTGATGGTGACAAGCTCTAGGAACTCTCCCCCTCTCTCGCTGGCTACACATTTGAAACAATTACAAAGAAACTGGAGATGTTTGTATGTCAAAACGCAGGGGGAGAGAGGCTAAAACCAGGCCCTAGATCAACTTGTGATGGATTCACTCCTGGCTTCACATAAGATATATCAGAAAAGGACAACCAACATTCTGGACACAGAATGGGCCTGTGCCAAAAACTTAGCTTCTGCAGAGCAGAATATGTGACTGCATAAGCTACACGGTTGGAAAGAAAGGCACTGGAGAGGTAAGATGCCAATTATCCTGAATACATTTCAAATTAAAGGAAAACATTGATTATTACTAAAAGAAAAAAAAATTCAGACCACTATGAAATGTTTCAAAATCCCTCACCCCCTATTAAACTTCAAATGTGGAAACTTTCATACTTCAAAAAAGCACTTGTCAGACTTGTACTTCAATCCCAGTACTCATGGACACACAGTATTAAAAGCAAGAACTGCAAAATTTGCACTGAATCTGACAAACAACTTACTGAATTTACTTACGTTTGATGACTTGCTGGTCGTCGGGTAACATTGCATACTCTATATTTTCTTTTCATTTGACCACAGTGCGTTATCTCCACCTTCAAACCTATAAAGGAGTAAGACAAGCAGATTAAACTGAGCTGCAATGCACAACGTCTATCAAGTCACCCATACACCAAATGAGTATTTCAGTACATCTGCTTCAAACAGAAAAAAGAAATAAAATATGCCAATTAACTTCCAACAAAATATGAAGCACTCTTACTAAAATATCGGCAATACACGATCGCTACAAACGTACACAATCAAAACGGGTACAACAAAGAGAAGAATTAGTTACAGAAACTATTACTGCAAATTACCAACATGGCTCTATTTTACACATGGCTCCCGTTGGTTGGTTAACATTGGGAAAAGAGTGTTATGCTTTCTACATATGGCTCTGCAAAATTAGTCTCATGCTCAGGGGACACATCCCTCTTACCTATGCCAAACTTATTTATCCACCAGCGATCATTTTTGCACACAGTCCAATCGACATGCATGGTAATCTGACTTATTCACCAGCTTCTGCTACAATCAGCTTCAAAATTACATTTACAAATGATTTTCCACTCTTCAGAAAAAGTACAGTTTTGTACCTACCATAAATGTAGATGTTCGAAGATCCACATTGCTGCAGTCCTTACACTTGGGTAGTCCGCTGTCCTCGGTCGGACCGAATATCAAAGTATAAGGCTGACGTCGGTCAAGGCGCATTAGACTGACATCAGGACGTCCGGGTACAAATGCGCATGACCGACGTCATATCCTCAGTCTTTTCTTGCCCCAGATGTCAGAAGACCCTAAAAAGAAAGGTCAAAACCAAAAGACAGCAAACAACCAACCAACCACCCTTGCACTAATAATATGTACAATATATACAATATACACAATATTTACAACCCAGCCCACACAACCGCCTCTAACTACAGAGGGGAAGGAGGAGTAAATTGGACTGCAGCAATGTGGATCTTCGAACATCTACATTTATGGTAGATACAAAACTGTACTATGTTCTTCATCTCACATTGCTGCAGTCCTTACACTTGGGTAGAATCCCAAAGCAGAGATAAGGGAGGATGGCAAAACTATAAAGAAGCAGGAGCTGCCAAAATGCCCTGTAAAATAGCAGTGGCAAAACCAGCCCTAGATTTAGAGTAAAGTGGAAGGTGATAATGCTTAGAGAAAGTATGCTCTGAACTCCAAGTAGCTGCCTCCAAAATATCTTTAGTCGCCACCCCCCTTAAAAAAGCTGTCGAAGTGGCAGTAGCCCTAGTGGAATGAGGCCTAATCCCAGCTGGAATCTCCTTGCCATGATGGGAATAACAGAAAGCAATGCAAAACCCAATCCTCTTAGAAATAGTTTGTTTTGACACAGGCTTGCCCTGAGAACTCAAAGCAAAAGAAACAAATAACTGCTGAGACTGTCTGAACCCTTTAGTTCTGCTCAAATAATATCGCAACTGCCTGTGTACATCTAAAGTGTGCAAAATCTTTTCCCCTTTATTTTGGGGATTTGCATAAAAAGTAGGCAAATGAATAGTCTGGTTTAAAGCCACACTAGAAACCACTTTAGGCATAAAGGAAGGATTAGTGCGTAAAGATACCCTATCCTTATGGAAAATTAAGAAAGGCTCAACCGCCATAAGGGCCTGCAATTCAGAAACCCTTCTTGCAGAGGTAATGGCCAACAAAAACGCAGTCTTCCACGATAAATATTTCAACTCGGTAGTAGCTGCAGGCTCAAAAGGTTGTAGAGTGAGTTTCTCCAACACAAAATTGAGATCCCAAGCAGGCGTAGGAGCTCTACGTGGGCGTCTTATATTCTTTGCCCTCTAAGAAATTGCTTGAACAAAGGATGAGAAAACAATGGTGGGTCACAGTCATAGTGAGCCGAAATTGCTGCAGCATGAACCTTAATAGAAGAGAAGGACAAACCTTTTTCCAGTAACTCAGTAAGATATTGAAGAGCCACACTTAAATTAGGCTCAGAAACATCAAAATCCTTTGCTGCACTCCAAAATAAAAATCTCTTCCATTTATCTGCGTACACTTTCCTTGTACTAGGCCTTCTAGCTTCCAAAATAACATCCAAAACTTGCTGTGGAAGTTGAGACCCTCTATGTTTCAAAACAGAATATGCCAGGCTGTTAGGTGAAGAGAGTGAAGCTTGACATTTTAAATGACTGTTCTCCTGAGACAACAGGTGTGGAATCGAAGGCAAAGGCCATGGAGGCTCCCGTACCAGACTTCTCAGTAATGGGTACCAGTGCTGTCGAGGCCAATCTGGAGCTATTAAAATCATCTTTGGCTTGTCCTGTCTGACCTTTAGAAGTACCTTTGGGAGGAGAGGCAGAGGTGGAAAGGCATACACATGAAGATTGCTCCAATTGAAAGAAAGAGCATCCACTTTCCAAGCTGTGGGATGAAACCTTTTTGTGCAAAACTTTGGCAGCTGGTGGTTTAGTGGAGAAGCGAACAGATCTATGTCTGGAGTTCCCCATGACACTGTCAATTTCTGAAATACATGAGGATCCAATTTCCACTCGTGGGGATCCATAATTCGTCTGCTCAACACATCTGCTAAGGAGTTCTGTGCTCGGCAGAAACCTTGCCTGAAGATTTAGCTGTAAACTGAGAGCAGTCTCCCACAAAATCATTGCTTGCCTGCATAGAGGATAAGAATGAGTTCCCCTTTGCTTGTTGATGTACCACATGACAGTTGTGTTGTCTGTTAGAATCAACACCTGCCCTGGAAGAAGTAAATCCTTGAAAGCTATTAATGCAAACTGGACTGCTAACATCTCCTTCAAGTTGATATGTAGATGTTGTAGTCTGGCAGGCCACTTGTCTTGTATCCACTTTCCATTTAGATGAGCTCCCCAAGCTTTGTCTGAGGCATCTGTCGTTAGAATCTGGCTCGCCTCTGGCCGGGTCACAGAGAGTCCCTTGTTTAGGTGACATTCCTGAGCCCACCACAAAAATTCCTTTTTGAATGCAAGGTATTATCTGAATGACAGTGTCTAGATCCTGGCAGTGCTGTGTCCATACATTTTTGAGATACCATTGTAGCTTCCTCATATGCAGTTTGGCATTGGGAAGCACCAGAATACAAGATGCCATAAACCCCAAGGCTTGAAGGACTGTCCTTGCAGTCAGCCTGGACTGATGAGACAATTGATGAAAGTAAAGGGAAAGATTCTTTTGTTTGTCCGGGGTCAAAAAGGCCATCTGGGATGCTGTATGCAGTCTTACACCCAGAAAGCACATGTCCTGAGAGGGTACTAGACTGGACTTTATTTCGTTCACAGAATACCCCAGGCATCTTAGCACTGCTATCACATATTCCAAATGATGAAGAAGCTCGTCCCTTCCTTGAGCTAGAATCAGACAATCGTCCAAATAAGGATAGATCTGTATTCCTTTTAGCCTGAAGAAAGCTATCACTGGAGCCAGAACTTTGGTGAACACTCTGGGCACAGTAGATAAGCCAAAGGGCAATGCAGAGAACTGATAATGAGAAGTCCCAGCCAGCGCAGATACTTCCTGCAACTCAGTCTGATAGGAACATGAAGGTAAGCCTCCTTGAGATCCAAAGTTACCATCCAATGATCTTTGCCCAGCAGAGGTAAAAGCTGTTGTAACGTCAACATTTTGAACTTGGGAATGTCCAGATAAGTGTTGAGGATAGATAAATCCAAAATTGGTCTCCACGTGTTCCCCTTCTTTGGTACTAGGAACAGGCGAGAATAAAATCCTAGGCCCACTTCTGGCATAGGGACTGGCTGTATGGCCCCTATTTGAAGTAGCAGAGAAATTTGTTTGTGAGCCTCTATTCTTTGCTGAGGAGGAACGTCTGGCATGCCTTTGAAAGGAGGCAAGGTATGGAAATAAAACCTGTAACCTTGGTGAATGATATCCAATACCCATCTGTCTTGGGTAATTAAACTCCAATTTTCCTTGAAAGTGCCAACCTTCCTCCCAAAGGTGCTGCCAGGAGAAGGCTCTGGCAGCTGAAAAGGTAGGTCATTGGGTCTGTTTACGAAAGGACTGACCCCTGCCCTCACCGAAGACTGTGCAGGTGAACTCCTGTTCTAGGCCTGAAAGAGCCTGAGCTCTGTCCCTACCACGTCTAGATCTACCCCTAGACTGGGAATCATAAGAAGGATCGTCCACCCCTTGGTAGGCCAATTTCTACTAAACTTGGAGGCTGAACCTGCAAAATCTTTAACAGTCTGCATAGACTTAGCCTTGTCTTCCATTTTCTTTAAGACTGCCTCAACAGGTGAACCAAA